>NW_016804438.1:187950-203628 GCF_001698545.2 Rhinopithecus bieti | reverse complement strand
CGCCCCTCCCGGAGCCGCCCGGGACCCGGACCCCGCGCGCCCCCGCGCGCCCCGCGCCGGGCGGGGACTATTTTCTCTGCCCGTGTCCTCTCCTCTCCCCACGCCGGGGAGGAACATTCCTGACTCTCCCCGCCCGGCTGCGTCTGTTCCCGCTCCTCCCCCGCCGCGTGTTTTCCGCCCCAGTAAAGATCGTGCCACACAAATAAGCCTCGAATGCCCTTTGCCGAGCGGGCGGGAGGGCAGCGAGCGCAGAGCCCGAGCGGGCCATTTTCAGGGCGCGTCTCCGGAGCCGCTAAAAGTCTTGTTTTCTCCCAAAAGTGGAAGGTGGGAGGGGGAGCGGGCGTGGGGCCGCTTCCAACTGCTACACACGCTCGAATAGTTGTCAGTAAAATCAAACTGACGTCAGCCCCGGGGAAAAAGATAGGTCTCTTTTGTTCTCATGTTCTCCCCCCGCCCCTTGCGATCAAAGGCAAAAAACATTTTTTTGGAGGTGGGGGGAAGACAAAAAGGGGGAAAAAATTGCAATGCAGAGAGATAGCTTCCATTAGAGCGCCTGCCCGGGCGATGGGAATGTTTAATGAATGCATCAAGCCTTTTGATCACCCTCGCTCGGTTGGGTTCAGTAGTGCCGGAAGGTTAGTTGCATCTCCTGTGGCTGATCTGAAATTCGATCAGCAGAGGGGGCAAAGAAAAGAAAAGCATTTTAATGGGAATCAATAGAGGATCATAGGTCTTGGAAGGAAATACGTGTTGATTAAAAATGCCACAAGATTAAAAAATGTCCACGACTTGTTTAAAAAGAGAAAAAGAAAAAAAAACAGAGAGGAGAGAAAGGAGAGAGAGGAGAGAGGAGAGGGGGAGGAGGAGGGGAAAAAACCCTTAGCAATCTATTTTCTCTGTGTGTTGCTGCCAGAGAGGCAGTCAGCAGACCAACAGTTTGTGTAATGCTTCAAGCTACAGCGGGCAAATTTAAAGCTGTATGCTCAGAACAACATAATAAATACTTATTGAAAATGCATTTCTATTTCTAAGCGGGGTTCACTCATGCATTATACAAAGCACCTAGGGCTGCAGTAGCGAGACGCAAGGGGACAAATAAGGTGTACTGTGGCTCAAGTTCTTAAAACTAAACTCTCCAGCTTTTAAGTTGACAGCAAGAACATAGACACTTAAAAAATGTGTAAAAAACTAAACTAATAGCTTGAAAGATACCACGGACTTAAATTGTCTGAAACTTAAAGTTGTAATTTAAAAAAAATCTGATAACTGAGGTTGAGGAGAAGGGTAGCTAGGGGAGTTAGTGGTAGGTAGCATATTGATTGGGTTACAGAGTGGAAAATTATTGCCCTGTAGGTAGAGAAAGTGATCAACAGTGTGATAAAAACGGTGGAGGGTTTTATGACTATCCATCTACTACAGTGGGAAAGGGAAAAGGTTTTAAACTCATTCTTTGACAGAAAAACACAAATATACACCCTGTTGCATAGCCTTTTAGAAAGAAATCAATTTACGTTTTTACATTTTTGCATGTTAAAGAAAGTTTCTTCATTATTGTGGCGGTGGAGCCTTCCTTTCAATAGCCTTTTAGGGGCTCCTCCAGAGCTCCTGCATTCTAGTCCTATCCTTTACTCATCTTCCTTATTTTTACCTTTTCTTTCAATCTCTTTGAAGGACATAAAAAGCGTCAAAGAGGTTTCTCAGGGCAATTTCCATTGGGTGTTTCTAATATTTAATTTCAGTAGTTCAGATAAAGGGGGATCTGTTATATTGGAGGTTTCCTTGTTAAGCTACGAATTATCTTACCTCAATGTTTTTGGTCTCTACTAGATTATAAAATCCTTGAAGGTAGAGGATGTATCTCCTCTATCATTCATATTTCCAACAATGACCCTTAGAACAAAACCTTGCAACTGGGAAATAGTAGAGAGAGCTCATTGAGCACTTTGGGTTAATAGCGGCAGATGGCCCATTGGATTTCAGAGAGGAAAAGTCATTGCTGGGTAACCTCAGAGAAGTGACTCAGCTTCTCTGAGCTTCAGGTTCCTCTTCTGTAACGTTTGAGTGCTTATATCTACCTAACAGGACTCACTTTTGTGAATGAAATGTTTGTAAAGCACACTGTGTAGTGTGTAATATCTGCACATATATACATATATATCTAAATATATATACATATATAACGTATCTAAATATATATATAAATTTTATGTTCTATTTATCATCTATCTATTTATCTATTTTATTTATTTATTTTTTTGAGACGGAGTTTCATTCTGTCGCCCAGGCTGGAGTGCAGAGGTGTGATCTCAGCTCACTGCAAGCTCTGCCTCCTGGGTTCACACCAGTCTCCTGCCTCAGCCTCCTGAGTAGCTGGGACTACAGGCGCCCGTCAGCATGCTCGGCTAATTTTTTGTGTTTTCAGTAGAGACAGGGTTTCACTGTGTTAGCCAGGCTTGTCTCAAACTCCTGACCTCAGGTGATTCACCCACCTTGGCCTCCCAAAGTGCTGGGATTACAGGTGTGAGCCACCGTGCCCAGCCATTATCTATCTATCTATGTATCTATCTATCTATCTATCTATCTACCTACCTACCTACCTATCTTGTTCTTTCTCCTAAGATTTCTCCCACCCAGAAGCCCTGACTCCTTTATTCACACTCTTGTGTAGTCCCCTCCTTGAATCAGGACTGTAACTGGATTGATGCTTTATGATGTTCAAGGCTAGATTGATGCTTTATGATGTTCAAGGCTAGATTATGATGTTCAAGGCTAGATTGATGCTGCTTCTACTTGGGACTCTTGGAATGCTCACTCTTGGAATATTCCCTACCAGGACCCAGCTGCTATCTTCAGGAATCAGGGATCTCGTGTAGGTGAGATCAGGTGGACAGGTTGATAGTGTGCGAACTTCCAGCCAACAGATAACATCAACTGCCAGCCAAGTGAATAGGCCATTTTGGATGGCCAGGCCTGTGGAAACTTCTGGTGACTCCAGCCCCAGCTGTTGTCTGACTGCAATTGCGTGAAATACCCCAAGCAAGAACTGCCCAGCTGTGCTTAGTCAGCCTGTAGAACCATAAGAGGTAATATATAAAGCGTGCAAATAAAAAAAACAATTTTACAGTAGGTACTAAACCTGCATGTTGAATAAACAGAAATGAAATAAACTAGCTGCTTGGCAATCTCTTCCTTACCCCTTCCCTCCTTCCCTTGTTATTCTTTGACATCCCCAGTGGCATGCCAGCCCTTATTCCTGAGGCTGTTAAACTAGCTGTGACTACATTAAAATGGAATTTGGTAAGCCCTTTCCTCAGGAGGCTTAGAGTCCAACTGGGCAAGAAGAAACTTTTCTCAAAAGGGGAAGCCATTCATGCACTGCTAGGTCCTGGCATAGGATAATGATTGTTAAACTATCTATTGTTAAATGAAAACATTATTTATTTTCTGTAACATGCTGATTGGAGGGAGGAAAAGTCATCTAGGGTTTGAGCTGGCCTTTGCTTATAGGGTTTTTTTTTTTTTCAGTTTCTTTCTGATGTAGTTCTACCTTTCCTGGGATTTTCAAAATCTTAGAATTCAGAAGAACAAATTTCTACTGGTTTAGAAGCCACCAAAATGAGAAGATATAGTATCTTATTTTATTAATTTTGAATTTATGCACTAGCTAATTACTTGGAAGATACATCTTCTTGTTCGTAATACAGTCAGTGCCATTTGGCCCTTGATCAAGTGTAAACACTGATTTTCATGTGGAAGGGCTCAAGCTTGGGCTGCATCTGCCGTGCACTTCATTTGCTAGGGCTACGGTGGTCACCAGAGATTTTTCTTCCATCACAGGTGATTCTACCCAAGAATGATTTGAGGAAAAGGGAGGTGTGGGCAGGAAACCAATTGGGGTTCACAAATAAACAAAGTGCAACTCTTTTTTTTAATTTTGAAAGAAGTTCTAAAAATTACTGACTTGTTTTAAAAATTGAATAAATAGGCTGGGCACGGTGGCTCATGCCTGTAATCCCAACACTTTGGGAGGCCAAGGTGGGTGGTTTGCTTGGGTCTAGGAGTTTGAGACCAGCCTGGCCAACATGGTGAAACCCTGTCTTTAATAAAAATACAAAAAAGTTAGCCGAGCATGGTGGCACATGCCTGTAATCCCAGCTACTTTGGTGGCTGAGGCACAAGAATTGCTTGAACCCAGGAGGCAGAGGTTGCAGTGAGCCGAGATAGTGCCATTGCGCTCCAGCCTAGGCAACAGAGTGAAACTTCATCTAAGAAAAAAATAATAAAAAAATAAATATTATACGTGTAAAGAAAAAAACCTAAAATCTCAACAATAAGAATTTAAAGGCAGAGATGGACATGGAGAAGAGAAAGGTGGGTGCTTTGAGTGTGGAGAGAAGAGGGATAAGTGGCTTGGTGGATCCCAGAATGAGTCTGTGTCACCTGTATATTTACTTGAATTAGGGGTGTAGAGATTCTGGGAATATCTTGAGTTGCATGTTTTTGTGTTTTTTCTGACTTTTACAGTAAAATGTTTACATAGGTAAAACACAAAGCCTTTTTTGATTTTGTCGATATGGCTATACATACACGTAATAAGCCCAGTAAAACATATTTTTCATGAGCAAATGGGTCAGCTACTCTACATAACTCTTCACAGGACTTTCAAAGATTACATTCTGAATGCAATATTTACAACAACCTTCCAGAACGGAAATTGCATTCCGGAATGCACCAGTTGAGAAGTCTAATATCTTCTGATGAGCTACTGGCTAAAGTTGCATTCCAACCTCTTGCTGCTATGTCTTGGTTTGTATCATCTCCATGGTGGCTTTTATTACTTCATTCCAATTGGATTGATTGGGTTCCCAGATCCATCTTTGGCTTTGAGCCTACCTCTTACAATTGACCCGTCTTCAAGAAGCTTGATCCATGTGTTCCATTCATGGAATTCTTCATTCATTCCTTCAACAAACATGGATTATCTATCTACTATGGGCCAAACACTGTACTAGGGGCTGCAGATACATTGAGGAACAAGTCACCATTGTAGCCTTCCAACAGCTTCCAGGCTTGTGGGAAAGACCCACAGGTACTCAGGGGAACACTGGTAGGGAAACTGGAGTGATTTTGAACACTAAGGAAGCCATCAGAGAATAGAAAAGTGGGAAGCGTCCTCAGAGAGTCCGAGTTGAGACCTAGATAAATGAATTATCCAGGTGAAGGCCAGGACGTGGGGAAACATAGTAAGAAGAGATATTGGAATTGCAAGTATTTGAGATGTTGTATGGAGGTTCCTGATTTTGCCGTGGGATCTGTAAAGACAGCTAGGTGTAGTGATGCATAAGCTAGTCCTGATTTAAAAAAATAATAATGTAAGTGGAGTGATTAATTCAAGACTTGGTCACGTTTTAAGCTATGAGCTTTTTTGCAGACTAAATGTGCTCTGCTTGCACTTATGTCTGTCAGCAATGCTTCTCCTGAATCTGACTGATCCTCTGAAGCCAAGTTTCATCTGTATTAGCTGTGGTAGTAACTGCCATTTTGGAAAAGGGATTTTTTTCTTCTACTTTGATGGTTGCATCTCAGTGCCATTGTGATGTTGATTTTGTTCTATAATCTTAGTTGCTTCCTTTTGTACCTACAAACATTCCAAGATGTTAGTATTTATTTCTAGTTGCAATATTTTAATTTCATTTTATATTTTTTTTATTGTGGTGAAATATACACAACATAAAATTTAGCATTTTAATCATTTTAAAGAGTACAGTTCCGGGACATTAAGTACATTTGCATTGTTGTGCAAGCAATAGTCACCATCCATCTCCAGTAATTCCCCATTTCCCCTTCCCCCATCACCTGGCAACCAGAATTCTACTTTTTGTCTCTATTAATTTGACTACTCTGGGTACCTCATATAATCATTTTACATTTTAAACTTTTTGGCAGAATGGCTGTCAGACTTGAAATGTTATTGGAGAAAGATTGTACAGGATGAATTACTGAAAATTTTAATGGATTTAAGTGTTCTCCACAAAGTTTTAAAATTTTCTGTGACTGTGTAATTTATTCTGAAGCTGGCTATAGCAGTGTGTCTTAAGTCAGCGTTGATGGGAGAGGTCAAAACTTTTTGCCTGATAAAGACTATTAAACAATTAAGATGACATAATAGCACTACAGGTATAAATTATGTCATGAGATTCTATCTGATTTGATTGGATCTTTCTTCCATATGTAAAATTAAATGTCCTCCAACTGAAACAGTCTTATTCAATATTCCTCAGTACCACCTTGTTAGTAGCTCCCTTAATACATGAAAGAAGATGGTAAACATTGTCATGTATTTTTATAATCATTCATTTTACACATTTCTGAAGATAGTAAAAATAATATTTTGTTTCAGTTACAGATATCTGAGAAACAACACTTTATATTCTAATGTATAAAAATTTCTTAACAGTAAAAGTGACTGAGAAATAAAGACAGAAAACTATAGCTCACATTGTCTCAAACCTTTGTAAAAAATATTTCATAGTAAGATTACAGACATGCTCAGATTATAAATAATTTTATTGCCGATTTATCCATGTGAAAATTTAATTAATATAAATTATACGTTGCAGTAAAAATGATCTCTATAATGGCCAAATTTTGGCTTTTACAGTCTTTTGCTTTCAATATGATGTCATCTTTGCCAGAATGATCTGAAAAAGGCCTTCACTCTTAGAACTAATTTCTTTATAGGAGTTCTAGTTTTCAGGTTGTAGTAAAGATAGAGGAACCTCATTAATTCTCACTTTGCTAATCCATAAACTCTGTAATTTCCACAAAAATTTCTCAGCAATAGCATTTACTTTACAGGAAACATTTTATAGCCAGGAGCTCTAGACAAATCTCAAATCACTAAGAATACATTACTTTTGCCAAATATACTACAAGCCATTCACTAGCTATCATAAAATATTATGACTCAACTACATTTATCTAAGTAAACTAGTAAAGCAAATATCACTATTCCAAATTCAGATGTGAAAAAATCATGTGCACATATTCACATATTTCCTGACATTATGTGCGTGTGTGTGTGAGATTGTTATAATGATAGCCCCTAATAATTTGTGAATTACACTTCCCTGTATTCATGTCTCTTTGTTACTCCTTCGAACAAAAGGAGAATTACAGTTTTTTCTATTCTTTGACTGCAGGCTGCTCTTGTGACTTGATCTGACCAATGGAATCTGGCAGAAGTGACATTGGATGTCTTCTGAGGCCAGGCTTATAGAGACTAGGGAGCTTCTGCTTTTGGTCTCTTGTTACCCTAAGATTCCCATGCTGTGAACAATTATGCTCACGAAGAAAGACCTTCTGCAGAGAAAGGCCCAGGTGAGCTCAGTCCTAGTCAACTACCAGCTGACTATACCCAGACAAGACCAGAAAAGAATTCCTCAGCCAACCTATAGAATCATGACAAATAATAAATTGTGGTTATTTAAAACCATGAAGTTTTAGAGTGTTTTGTATGAGGATGTCCGATTGTTCCAGCACCATTTTTGGAAAAGGCTATTTTTCCTCCGTTGTGTTGCCTTTGCTTTTTGATTATCAGAGAAACTGATAATAGAAATTGTTATCTGACACTAGATGCAAGTGTAGCAAAATCCTAAAACCTGTGACAATGGTTTGGTGACTGGGTGGCAGGTAGAGGTTGTAATAGAAGCTAAAAGTTTGTTAGCAGATGCTGGAAGAACAATGAGGAAATGGCTATTGTTAAGACTTCAGAAAAATTTAAGGAGGTGCCTAATGGACTCTCTCACCAGATAAAGAATCTTAAGGGCATTGTTTCATAACAACTTGACATGTTCAAAGTAGAGGTATGTCTTGAAAATAATTATAGACATACCTTTTGGGCTTGGAGAGAAACTCTATAAAATTACTAGGAAACCCACAAAGTTTTTTGAGAGTATCATGTTTATGAGAGCACTGTCAGCTTGGACTGAAAGGGAAAGAGGGAATTCAAAATTAAAAACAGAATTCTGGACTCCCAACTTTCCACGGGCAGAAAGAAGACTAAGAAAGCTTCTTAGCTGCAAACGTGGGCCATTGTTGGAGATAGATGAAAGGTGTCTCAGAAGGTAAAGCCACAAGGCTAGGGCAGAACCAAGAGCTGGGAAGAATAAGAATGGAGAGAAACAATCTTAGGGAGCAGAATTGGCCCCCAGTAAAGGAACATTCTCTTTTTTTATTTTTGAGATGGAGTCTCGCTCTGTCGCCCAGGCTGGAGTGCAGTGGCATGATATCAGCTCACTACAACCTCTGCCTCCTGGGTTCAAGTGATTCTCCTGCCTCAGCCTTCTGAGTAGCTGGGATTACAGGTGCCTGCCAGCAAGCTCAGCTAAATTTTGTATTTTTAGTAGAAACGAGGTTTCACCATGTTGGTCAGGCTGGTCTCAAACTCCTGACCTCGTGATCTGCCCACCTCGGTCTCCCAAAGTGCCGAGATTACAGGTGTGAGCCACCGTGCCCAGCCTAGGAACATTCTTTATTCCCAGAAGAGAAGGCCTGAAACATGTGCCCAGCTGGGTTTCAAGAGTTGTTATGGGCCAGTGACAGTTCCATGCCTCCCATCCCCTTGTTTTTGAGTGGAAGTATCAATTGTGGTTATCTTATCCCTGTCTTTCCATTGTATATTGGGTGTCTGTGGGGTGGATAATTGTTTTTAGTTTACAGAGCTCTAGATTAAGAGTTGCTACACCAAAGAGTCATTTAGTAGCCTCATCTGTATCATTACTTGATGATCTGCATGAGATCATGGGCTCTGAGCCTGATGCTGGGATTGGAAGAGACTTTGGGAATTTGCATGTGAAGGAGACGTGAATCAATGGGGCCGATGGGAAGCTGTGGCATAATAACATTTAAAATAATGGCCCCCATGTTCTTTTTGTGTTCATGCCTTTTGGCAATGTGACTTTGCTGCTCCTCTCATCAAGAGGTGGCATCTAGTTCCTCACTCCTGCAATATGGGCTGCGCGAATGGACTGGCTCTGACCAGTGGAACGTAATAGTAGCACACTGTCCAGCTTCTGAGGCTAGAGCCTAAAAGGCTTGGAGCCTCTGCTTTTCTGGCTTGGACTTTGGAGGTCACCATGCTGTGAAAAACCTCAACATGAAAGACTGTGTAGAGAGAGAGGTGCAGCTATTTCAGCCGACTTAGCAGAGCACAGAACCCAGCTGGTCCACCAGCAGAATATGGTTGGATAAGTCAGCCCAGTGGGAGCAATGGAACTTCCTGGCCAACCCCCAGAATCACAAGTAATAATAATCTGTTGTTATTTTAAACCACTAGATTTTGGGTGTGGCTTGTTATACAGCAGTGGATACCTGGTACAAATGACAATTTGAACTGGTTGTTGTGAATAAAGATTGCCTTAATTATTTTATTTCTTAACTTTTAATTTAATTTAATTTTTTTGAGATGGGATCTTGTTCTGTTGACCAGGCTGGAGTGCAGTGGCGTGATCTCGGCTCACTGCAACCTCGGCCTCCTGGGTTCAAGCAATTATTGTGCTTCAGCCTCCTGAGTAGCTGGGATTACAGGTGCCCGCCACCATGCCCGGGTAAGTTTTGTAGTTTTAGTAGAGACAGGGTTTCACCATGTTGGCCAGGCTGGTCTCGAACTCCTGAGCTCAGGCAATCCGCCCACCTTGGCCTCCCAAAGTGCTGGGATTATAGGTGTGAGCCACTGCGCCTGGCCTCCTTAATTATTTTTGCCTGCTTGTAGTAATATAGCTCCTTGATGTGTGGCTTGGTTGATAGTGTGATGTCTTTGGCTGCTGAAAGTTAAGTTAAAGCTGGAAAACCTAAGAAGAAAGGGTCGAGGAAACGTAAAGTGTTACAGGGTTCAAATTCACTTGCTGGGGGGCTGTGACTGTAATCTCGGAGACCTGCTGGCATTGCCAAATTAAGCAACAATTTTAGAGTTGACTCCATCTGAGATAAAATCCTAGCTCTGGTACTTATTAACTTTTTTAACAAATTGGTAAATTTTATATTTTAGGGCAGTTTTAGGTTCACAGAAAAATTGAGCTTAAAATACAGAGAGTTTCCATATACGCCGTCCCCATACACGCATACCTTCCCCACTATTGACATCTCCCAACACAGCGGTACATTCGTCACACTTTGTGAACCTACACTGACGTGTTAATATCACCCAAAGTCCATATTTTACATTAGGCTTCAATCTTGGTGTTGTACATCCTGTGGGTTTTGACGTGTGATAATGACATGCATCCACCATTGTAGTGTTATACAGAAGAGTTTCACTGCTCTAGAATTCCTGTATGCTCTCCTTATTCATCTCTCCCTTCTTCCTAATCCCTGGAAACCATTTTTGTCTTTTTACTGTATAGTTTTTCCTTTCCAGAATATTATGTAGTTGGAATCACACAACTTGTGGCCTTTCAGATTGACTTCTTTCACTTGTAAAATGCATTCAAGGCTGGGCGCGGTGGCTCACACCTGTAATCCCAGCACTTCAGGTGGCCGAGGTGGGCAGATCACGAGGTTAAGAGATTGAGACCCTCCTGGCCAACCTGGTGAAACCCCGTCTCTACTAAAATACAAAAAATTAGCCAGGCATGGTGGTGAGCGCCGGTAGTCCCAGCTACTTGGGAGGCTGAGGCAGGGGAATTGCTTGAACCTGGGAGGCGGAGATTGCAGTGAGCTAAGATCATGCCACTGCACTCCAGCCTGGTGACACAGCGAGACTCCGTCTCAAAAAAAAAAAAAAAAAAGCATTCAAGCTTCCTTCATATATTTGCTTGGCTTGATAGCTTTTTTTTTTTGCTGTTGTTGCTAAATAATATTCCATTGTCTGGATGCACCACAGTTTGTTTATTTATTTATCTACTGAAGGACATCTTGGTTTCTTCCAAGTTTTGGCAATTATGAATAAAGCTGCTATAAACATGTGCAGGTTTTTGTGAGGGCATAAGTTTCACTTAATTTGGGTAAATACTAAAGATCGCTAGATCATATGATAAGAGTGTATTTAGTTTTGTGTGAAACTGCCAAACTGTCTTCCAAAGTGGCTGTTTTGCATTTCCATGAGCCAGGAAGGAGAGTTCCCCTTGCTCTACATCATCACCAGCATTTGGTGTTGTCAATGTTTTGGATTTTGGCCCTTTTTTTTTTTTTTTTTGAGATAGAGTCTCATTTTGTCACCCAGGCTGGAGTGCTGTGGTGTGATCTCGGCTCACTGCAAGCTCTGCCTCCCACGTTCATGCCATTCTCCTGCCTCAGCCTCCCGAGTAGCTGGGACTATAGGTGCCCGCCACCACACCTGGCTAATCTTTTGTATTTTTTAGTAGAGACAGGGTTTCACTCTATTAGCCAGGATGGTCTCAATCTCCTGACCTTGTGATCCGCCTGCCTCGGCCTCCCAGAGTGCTGGGATTATGGTGAGCCCCCATGTCCGGATTTTGGCCATTTTAATAGGTGTATAGTGGTATCTCATTTTTATTTTAACTTGCAATACCCTAATGACATGTGATGTTGAACATATTTTCATATGCTTATTTGTCATCTGTATATCTTCTCTGGTGAGTTATCTGTTCAGGCTTTTCACCCATTTTTTAATCAGGTTCTTTTTTATTGTTTAATTTTAAGAGTTCTTTGTGTAGGATAACAGTCCTTCATCAGATGTGTCTTTTGCAGGCCAGGCGTGGTGGCTCACACCTGTAACCCTAGCACTTCGGGAGGCCAAGGTGGGCAGATTGCCTGAGTTCAAAAGTTGAAGACCAGCCTGGGCAACATGGTGAAACCCTGTTTCTACCAAAATACAAAAAATTAGCTGGGTGTGGTGGCATGTGCCTGTAGTCCCAGCTACTTGGCAGACTGAGGCATGAGGATTGCTTGAACCCGGGAGGCAGAGGTTGCAGTGAGATGAGATTGCACCACTGTACTCCGGCCTGGTCGACACAGCGAGACTCTGTCTTGAAAAAAAAAAAAAAAAAAAGATTTGTCTTTTGCAAATATTTTCACCCAGTGTGTGGCTTGTCTTTTTATTCTCTTGACATTGTCCTTCCCAGAGCAGGAGCTTTACATTTTTAAAATTGATATATCATAGTTGTGTACATTTTGGGGTACATGTGATATTTTGATACATATATACAGTGTCAGGGCAATTAGGCAATTGGGATATCCATCACCTCAAACACGTAACTCTTCTCTGTGTTGGGAACATTACAATTCTTCTCTTCTCACTATTTTCAAATATATAATAAATTATTGTTAACTGTAATTTTCCTAGTATACTATCAAATACTAGAACTTATTGCTTCTATCTAACTATATTTTTGTACTCATTAACCAACTTCCCTTCATTCCTCCCATCCCATTACCCTTCCCATCCTCTGGTAACCACCATTCTACTCTCTACCTCCATGAGATCCTCTTTTTTGGCTCCCACATTTGAGTGAGAACATGTGATATTGGTCTTTCTGTACCTGGCTTACTTCACTTAACACAATGACTTCCATTCCATCTATGTTGTTGCAAAAGACAGGACTTCATTCTTTTTTATGGCTGAATAATATTCCAATGTGTATGTGTACCACATTTTCTTTATCCTTTCATCTGTTGATTGACACTTAGGTTGATTCCATATCTTGGCTATTGTGAATAGTGCTACAAGAAACATGCAAGTGCAGATATCGCTTTGATTTATTGACTTGCTTTCTTTTGGATGCATACTTAGCAGTGGGATTGCTGGGTTATATGGTAGCACTATTTTTAGTGTTTTGAGAAACCTCCATATTGTTCTCCCTAGTGGCTGCACTTGACATTCCCACCTACAGTGCATGATGGTTACCCTTTCTGCACATCCTCACTGCCATGTTAGGCCTTCTTGATAAAAGACATTTTAACAGGCAAGATGATATCTCATGGTACTTTTGATTTGCACTTCTGTAATGGTTAGTGATGCTGAGCATTTTCTCATAACCCAGTGGCCATTTGTATGTCTTCTTTTGAGAGATGCCTATTCAAATCTTTTGCCCATGTTTTAATTGGATTATCATTCTATTTTTCCTATTGATTTGTGTGAGCCCCTTATGTATTCTGGTTATTAATTCCTTGTCAGATGGGTAGTGTGCAAATATTTTTTCCCATTTGGTGGGCTGTTGCTTCACTTTGTTGATTATTTCCTTTGCTGTGTGGAAGCTTTTTAGCTTGGTGTGCTCCCATTTATTTATTTTTGCTTTGGTTGCCTGTGCTTTTGAGTTCTTACTCAGGAAATCTTTGTCCAAACCAACATCCTGGAGTGTTTCCCCAATGTTTTCTTCTAGTAGTTTCATAGTTTTAGGTTTTGGAGTTAAGTCTTTAATCCATTTTGATTTGATTTTTTTTTTTATGGTGAGAGATAGATAGGGATCTAGTTTTACTCTTCTTCCTATGGATATCCAGTATTCCCAGGACCATTTATTAAAGAAACTGCCACTTCCTTAGTGTATGTTTATGGTACTTTGGCTGAAAATAAGTTGGCTGTAAGTGCATAGATTACTTTCTGGGTTCTCTATTCTGTTCCATTGGTCTATGTGTCTGTTTTTATTGCAGTACCATGTGGTTTTGGTTACTGTAGCTTTGTAGTATAATTTTAAGTCAGGCAGTGTGATAGCTCTACCTTTGTTCTTTTTGCTTTAGATTGCTTTGACTATTTGGGGTCTTTTGTGGTTTCATATGAATTTTAGGATTGTTTTTCTATTTCTGTAAAGAATGTCATTGGTGTTTTGCTAGGGATTGCATTGAATCTGTAGATTGCTTTGGGTAGTATGGACATTTTAACAATGTTGATTCTTGCAATCCATAAACATGTCATATCTTTCCATTTTTTGGTGTCTTCCTCAATTTCTTTCATCAGCGTTTTATAGTTTTCATTGATGAGAACTTTCACTTCTTGAGTTAAGTTTATTTCTAGGTATGAAGACTTTCACTTCTTCAGTTAAGTTTATTTTTAGATATTTTATTTTATTTGTAGCTACTGAAAATGGAATTACTTTCTTAGTTTCTTTTTCAGACTATTTGCTATCGGCATATAGAAATGCTACTGATTCTTGCATGTTGATTTTGTATCCTGTAACTTTACTGAATTTGTTTATTGGTGCTAATAGTTTTGGGTGGATGGAGTCTTTAGGTTCTTCTAAATATAAGATCATATCATCTGCAAACAAAGATAACTTGACATCTTCCTTTCCAGTTTGGATTCCCTTTATGTCCTTTTCCTGTCTAATTGCTCTGGTTAAGACTTCTAGTGCTATATTGAGTAAAATTGGTGAAAGGGGGCACCCTTGTCTTGTTCCAGATTTTAGAGTAAAGGCTTTCAGTTTTTCCTTATTTGGTATGATAACAACTGTGGGTTTGTCATATATGGCTTTTATTGTGTTGGAATATGTTCTTTGTATACCCAGTTTGTTGAGAGTTTTTATCATGGAAGGATGTTGAATTTTATTGAATGTCTTTTCAGCATCTATCTAAATGGTCATGTGGTTTTTGTCATTCATTCTATTGATGTGATTGATTTGCATATGTTGAACCATCCATGCATCCCTTGGATAAATCCCAATTGATCATGATGAATGATCTTTTTAATGTGTTGAATTTAGTTTGCTAGTATTTTGTTGAAGATTTTGTTGACTTTTAATATTCACCTTTATCCAGCAACCTCACTATAATCACTTTGTAGTTCTAGAAGGGGTTTTTTGGGTCTTAAAAACATTTTTCTAAACAATCATGTAATCTGTGAATGAATACAGTTTTATTTCTTCCTTCCCAATCTGCATACCTTTTATTTCCTTTTATTGTCTTGTTGCATTAGCTAGGGCTTCCAGTACAGTGTTGAAAATCATTGGTGAGAGGGGACATCCTTGCCTGTTCGTGATCTTAGTGGGTAAGCTCTGAGTTTCTCATCATTAAGTATGATGTTAGCTGTAGGTTTTTGGTAGATGTTCTTTATCATTTTGAGGAGCTTCTCTCTATTCCTAGTTTCCTGAGAGTTTTAATCATAAATGGGTATTGGATTTTGTCAAATGCTTTTCCTGCATCTATTGATATGATTATGTGATTTTTCTTCTTTAGCCTATTTATGTGATGGATGACATTAACAGATTTTTGAATAGTAGACTGGTCTTGCATACCTGGGATAAATTCCCCTTGGTTGTGCATAATTCTTTTTGTATATTGTTGGATTTGATTTGCTAATATTTCGTTGAGGATTTTTGCTTCTGTGCTCTTGAGAGGTGTTGGTCTCTAGATTTCTTTTCTTCTAATGTCTTTGTCTGATTTTGGTATTGGGGTAATACTGACCTCATAGAATGAATTAGGAGGTATTCTCTCTGTTTCCCCCTTCTGGAAGAGAGCATATCGAGCATATCTATATTATACATTATATAGGTATAATTTCTAATTTAACTATTTGGTAGAATTCACCAGTGAATCCATCTGGGTTTGATGGTTTCACTCTTACAGGGTGCTTTATACAAGGAAATTTTAAATTATTGATTCAATTTATTTAATAAGTATAGGTCTATACAGATTGTCTATTTATTCTTTTTTTCAATATAAGTGTGTTCCATTTAATATTTTACATACACTTATACAAAAAAGTATTTTCTTTCTTTTAACTTTTTT
>NW_016804438.1:179753-183371 GCF_001698545.2 Rhinopithecus bieti | reverse complement strand
TATGAAATTCTGGGTTGAAAATTCTTTTCTTTAAGAATGTTAAATATTGGCCCCCACTCTCTTCTGGCTTGTAGAGCTTCTGCTGAGAGATCTGCTGTTAGTCTGATGGGCTTCCCTTTGTGGGTAACCCAACCTTTCTCTCTGGCTTCCCTTAACATTTTTTCCTCATTTCAACGTTGGTGAATCTGACAATTATGTGTCTTGGGGTTGCTGTTCTCAAGGAGTATCTTTGTGGTTTTCTCTGTATTTCCAGAATTTGAATGTTGGCCTGCCTTGCTAGGTTGGGGTAGTTCTCCTGGATAATATCCTGAAGAGAGTTTTCCAACTTGGTTCCATTCTCCCCATCACTTTCAGGTACACCAACCAAACATAGATTTGGTCTTTTCACATAGTCCCATAGTTCTTGGAGGCTTTGTTAGTTTCTTTTTACTCTTTTTTCTCTAAACTTCTCTTCTCACTTTATTTCATTCATTTGATCTTCAATCACTGATACCCTTTCTTCCACTTGATTGAATCGGCTACTGAAGCTTGTGCATGCGTCATGTAGTTCTCGTGCCATGGTTTTTGGCTCCATCAGGTCATTTAAGGTCTTCTCTACACTGTTTATTCTAGTTAGCTATTCTTCTAATGATTTTTCAGGGTTTTTAGCTTCCTTGTAATGGTTTCGAACATCCTCCTTTAGCTCAGAGAAGTTTCTTATTACTGACCTTCTGAAACCTACTTCTGTCAACTCATCAAAGTCATTCTCTGTCCAGCTTTGTTCTGTTGCTGGCGAGGAGCTGCGATCCTTTGGAGGAGAAGAGGCGCTCTGGTTTTTAGAGTTTTCAGCTTTTCCACTCTGGTTTCTCCCCATCTTTGTGGTTTCATCTACAACATCTACAACATCTTTGATGTTGGTGACCTACAGATGGGGTTTTGGTGTGGATGTCCTTTTTGTTGATGTTGATGCTATTCCTTTCTGTTTGTTAGTTTTCCTTTTAACAGTAAGGTCCCTCAGCTGCAGATCTGTTGGAGTTTGCTGGAGGTCTACTCTAGACCCTATTTGCCTGGGTATCACCAGCGGAGGCTGCAGAACAGCAAATATTGCAGAACAGCAAGTATTGCTGCCTGATCCTTCCTCTGGAAGCTTTTTCCCAGAGGGGCACCCGCCTCTATGAGGTGTCACTCGGCTCCTACTGGGAGGTGTATCCCAGGCAGTCTACACGGGGTCAGGGACCCACTTGAGGAGGCAGTCTGTCTGTCCTCAGATCTCAAACACTGTGCTGGGAGAACCACTGCTCTCTTCAGAGCTGTCAGACAGGGATGTTTAAGTCTGAAGAAGTTTCTGCTGTCTTTTGTTCAGCTATGCCCTGCCCCCAGGGGTGGGGTTTACAGAGGCAGTAGGCCTTGTTGAGCTGTGGTGGACTCCGCCCCATTCTAGCTTCCTGGCCGCTTTGTTTACCTACTCAAGCCTCAGCAAAGGCAGACGCCCCTCCCCCTTCCAGGCTGCTGAGTTGCAGGTTGATCTCAGACTGCTGCCCTAGCAATGAGCAAGGCTCCATGGGCGTGGGACTCACTGAACCAGATGCAGGATATAATCTCCTGGTGTGCTGTTTGCTAAGACCATTGGAAAAATGCAGTATTTGGGCAGAAGTACCCCATTTTTCCAGGTACAGTCTGTCATGGCTTCCCTTGGCTAGGAATGGGAAATCTCCTGACCCCTTGCACTTTCTGGGTGAGATGATGCCCCATCCTGCTTCAGCTCACCCTCCATGGGCTGCACCCACTGTCCAACCAGTCCCAATGAGATGAACCAGGTACCTCAGTTGGAAATGCAGAAATCACCTGTCTTCTGTGTTGATCACGCTGGGAGCTGCAGACTGGAGCTGTTACCATTTGGCCATCTTGGAATGGTTCTGGGTCATGTGTTTTGATCCACTTGGAATATCTATCTTTTTTTTTTTTTTTTTTTTGAGACAGGGTCTGGCTCTCTCGCCCAGGCTGGAGTGCAGTGGAGTGAACTTGGCTCACTGCAGCCTTGACCTCCCAGACTCAAGTGATCCTCCCACCTTAGCCTTCAGAGAAGTTGGGACTACAGGTGCATAGCTAGTTTTTGTATTTTTTTGTAGAGATTGGGTTTTTGCCATGTTGCCCAGGATAATCTTGAATTCCTGGGCTTAAGAGATCTGCTTGGCTTGGTCTCCCAATATGCTGGGATTACAGGTGTGAGCCACCACACCCAGCCCTTTATTTATCTTTTGAGTGGTGTATGTAGACCATTGACATTTCAAGTGATTATTGATATAGTAGAATTGATGTCTGTCATATTTGTTATTGTTTTTATTGGTTGCTCTTGTTCTTTGCTCCTATTTTTGTCTTCCATACTTTTTTTTTTGCCTTTTGTAGTTTGTTTTTTAAACTTCTATTTTACTTTTTAAAAGAATTTAATGCATTTTAAAACTTATAGGAATAGCACAGAAGACAGACAATATTAGGAACATGTACTGTCATGTAGGATAACTCAGAATAGTGAATGAATGGGGTCTACTGTATGATAAAAATGCTACAAACATCGTTTGGTTGCTGTCCATAGAAGCTGAATGTTTTAAAAACTCCAAATGCTGGCATTGTCCAGAAAATATAACAGGTTTGTTTATAATTATTATAAAGTTGAACTGCTGAAACTTGTTCACTGAAACATTTTGACTTGCATTAATGCCTTATGTCTCTGCATTTATATTAAAAATTCACACACAGAAATGGAAAAACTGCCAATATTTGATTTAAGTCCTGTATTTTTCCACTCACAATCATATTCTTAGGTTCCTTTTGACCCCATGTAAAAAAAAAAACTTAACATTCAGAACTATCAATAACAGGTGGTAAAGAGAATTTTTTATTTTTTATTTTTTTATTTTTTAGAATGAAATGTTTCCCATCCTAGTGATCTTAACCACGTTTTCCACATATGGGGCATATTAGCGGGATGTCTTTTGGCACAATTGTTACACATTTGGCATGGATAGCACACAAGTTAGTGTCTTCAGAAAGGCATCGCCTGACTCCTGCAAAGCACCAATAGCTGCGGTCTGGAAGTGCAGATCTGTTTTAAAGTCCTGAGCAATTTTTCACACCAGATGCTGGGAGGGAAGTTTGTGAAACCGGAATTCTTGCACTTCAGATGACGTCTGATTTCCCGGAGTGCCACAGTACCGAGGCTGAGACGATGAGGTTCCTTCACCCCTCCGGTAGAGGGCGCACTCTGCGAGTCTTTTGGAGCCGGTGGCTTCCTGGGCTCTTTACACCGGTGGCCTTCCGGGCAGTCCGCTTTGTGGAAGCCCAGGTGTGGAGACCTCGTGGCTCTAGCCCCCTCTCCTTCATTGCACAGAGGTAGAGGAGGCGCTGGTGTTAGACAGCGAGGGTGGGCGAGAAAGGCTCCTTTTGCAGTTTTAACTAAACATTTTATATGATTCCATTTTCTTTCCTTTTTCAGCATATCAATTATACTGTTTTAAAAAATTGGGTTGCCTGAGAGCTCACGATGTACATTTACAATTAATCTAAATTCAGTTTCAAATAACACTATACTGCATCAAGAGTAATGCAAAACCTTTAAATTAATTAATTAATTAATTATTT
>NW_016804438.1:174595-179320 GCF_001698545.2 Rhinopithecus bieti | reverse complement strand
AATTAATTATTTATTTATTTATTTATTTATTTATTTTTGAGACAGGGTCTTGCTGTGTTACTCAGGCTGGAGTGCAGTGGAGCGATCTCGGCTCACTGCAGTCTCCACCTCCCAGGTTCAAACGATTCTCCTGCCTCAGTCTCCTGAGTAGTGGGGATTACAGGCGTGCACCACCATGCCTGCCTAATTTTTTTCTGTATTTTTAGTAGAGATGGGGGTTTCACCATGTTAGCCAGGCTGGTCTCAAACTCCTGACCTCAGGTGATCTGCCTGCCTTGGCCTCCCTAAGTGTTGGGATTACAGGTGTGAGCCACTGCATCTGGCCACAAATATCTTACCACAAAACACAGTCCTAATTCCACTTTTGTGTCCGTTGTAGCATTGCTGTCATTCATTTCACTTATACGTAAGCATACAGAAACACACACACATATGCATATACAAGCATGCATACACATACACACAAAAGCATACAGAAATAAATATATTGTTGTTATTATTTTAAACAAGTCATTATCTTTTAGATCAATTAAGAATGAGGAAAATATGTTTTTTTATTGTGCCTTCACTTATTCCTTCTCTGATGTTCTTCCTTTCTTTTTGCAGATCTGACTTTCTGACCTATATATATATATTTTTTCTCTCTCTGAAGAACTTCTTTTAAAATTTATTGCAAAGCAGTGCTACTGGCAACAATTTCCCTCAATTTTTGTTTGAGAAAGTCTGTATTTCTACTTCACTTTTGAAGGATAATTTTACAGGGCAGGATTTTAGGTTGGTGTTTTTTTTTTTCCTCTTAACAGTAAATATTTTACTCCAGTCTCTTCTTGCCTGCATGTTTCTGAGAAGTCTGATGTAATTCTTATCTTTGTTCCTCTATAGGTAAGTTTTTTTTGTTTTGTTTTGTTTGTTTTTTTTTTTGAGACGGAGTCTCGCACTGTCACCTAGGCTAGAGAGCAGTGATGCGATCTCAGCCCACTGCAAGTTCCACCACCCTGGTTCACGCCATTCTCCTGCCTCAGCTTCCTGAGTAGCTGGGACTACAGGTGCCCACCACCACACCCAACTAATTTTTTTGTATTTTTAGTGGAGACAGGGTTTCACTGTGTTAGCCAGGATGGTCTCGATCTCCTGACCTCATGATCCACCTGCCTCAGCCTCCCCAAGTGCTGGGATTACAGGCGTGAGTCACCGCACCTGGCCTACTCTGGTATAGTTTTTTCCTTTTTGCATTTATTCTGCTTTATGTTCTCTGGCTTCCTGGATCTGTGGTTTAGTGTCTGACATTAATTTGAGGGAAATTCATAGTCATTATTGCTTCAAATATTGCTTCTGTTCCTTTCTTTTTTCTCCTTCTGGGATTCAGTTTTTCAGTCTTTTTTTCTCTTTGTGTTTCAGTTTGGAAGTTTCTGTTATCATATCCCACAGCTCAGAGATTTTTTTCCTCGGCCATGTCCAGTCTTCTTGCGAGCACGTCAAAGGCATTCTTCATCTCTGTTACAGTGTTTTTGATCTTTAGTATTTCTTTTTGATTCCTTCATGGAATTTCCATCTCTATGCCTATACTATCCAGTGTTCTTACATGTTACCTACTTTCTTCATTAAAGCCCTTCGCATATTAACTCATATGAGGGAGTAGGAGTTAGGATTTTCCCTTGCCCCACATGGAAGGCTACAGCAGGCTGGGATTGGTTATTACCCTTCTGTTAGGTTCTGAAAAACACCCAGCAGGTGAGACTTGGGTAAATCAGTTTCTCTTGAGGGCAGGTCTTGTTCGAAGAACAGAATGCTCTGTTTTATCTCAAAATGGTTCCTTTTCTCCTCCTCCTGCTGGAAGCTCAGGAGGGTTTTCTTTCTTTAACATTCACTGTGCAGCTGCTAGAGCTCCTAAAGGTAAACTTACAGAAGTGTGGGGTCCCCCTGTGACTGGGTCATCCTGGAATTTTTAACTCTCAGACCTGTACACACTGAGCCTCCAACAATTTATCAATTACAGTCCAGGGTTTTCTACCCTGGTACTGGTTCCCATAGAGGTTTCTGCTCTGGTAATTTGCGATTCTCTGTATCTGCCTGCCTGCCTCTCTAATTCTGGGGCAGCAGTGTGCCCTTGACCTCATGTCTCTGAGGGCTATAAGAGGAGTCATTGACTTCGCAGTTTGTAAATCTCCTGGCATAGATGCTCGATAGATGGTAGCTGCGGTGGGGGGACTCTCTGAAGCTCAGCGTTTCATTTGGGCAGTGGTGTGGGGTTGGAACTTGTCCATGCTCTCTACTCAATGCCCTAATCACTAGGATGCTCAGCGGTTTCCTGGTACCCTTGCTGTTTCCTGGGTTACTGGGGGCAAAGGAGGTACGTCCCTCCTACAGCAACAGTGGCTTCCCAAGCTCCTCTTTGTAGCATCAATTTTTGTCAAACCAGAGGCATGAGTTGACCATCCCACCGAGGGCAGGAACGCGTGAGCTCCCTCCTCTTGGACCAAAGGCTTCAGGTTATCCATGACTCTAAAGAGCAGAGCCACAAAGAGTGACAAGGCAGTGGCAGCAAACCACGGAACAATTTACGGAGCATGGAAAAGACTCTGCAGCTTCCCATTGGTATTTAAGCCACATTCTGAGGCTCAGAGAACAATCACTGTCAGGCACATTATCTTTGAATACAAAGGACAACAAAGTGTAATACAGTCTGCAGTTCAGCCCAACATTCTTGTCGGTAACATTTCCAATTTTTTTATTTTTCCCACTACTTGACAATATTATGATTTCTTCCTACAGGGGATGAAACTACAGGCCCCTGCCTATTTCCCTGCTTGGCTATTCTTTGAGGTTCTATTATAAGCCTCTGGCAGGCTGCCGCAGACATATAAACCTTTTTTTTCAAGGCTACACACGTGGTATTCAGTTTCCATTCATCTTTTGTCCACTCTGGTCAGGGATGGTGCTGACGACAGACCCCAAGATCTCAGTAATCTTGGGAATTAGGTTGAGGTTTCAGAACTCGTGATTGCAGAGTCAAATAATGCAGACTTGGCAAAGCCGTCCCTGCCAAATGCCCCTTTTATCTGAATTAAAAAACATGGTGCCAGATTCCAAGCTGTGTACTCATTCCAAAAAGTCTTATGTTTTCTGGCATAATTTAACTTTTAGGTCAACAGGGTTTAAAATATAGCTTTGTCTTTTTCCATTAACACCTAATAAGACCCTATGTAGTTTTAGAAAAGCACTGTGAATATTACAGTATTTTGTATTTGGAAACAAAACAAAACAAAACAAATCTATTGCCTCTTAAAAAAAAACTGAGGAGAAAGTAAGCAAGCAGACTTAGTGTTCATAGTAATATTACATGTTTTTAAGTTAAGGTATCTTTCAAGATAAAAATGCATTTTAAATATTACTGTTTCATATTTAGCTGTGGTATGTGGTTTATTCTGCAACTTTAATGACCCTTAAAGGAGTGTGTGATTTTGTGCTTATCTTAGAGGGCATGGGTTAATAAAGGTTGAAAAGACTGTTGTAGATTTCAGTTTTATTACGAATTCCTTGTTCATTTAAAGTGATAGTTACCATCTACGTCTTTTCTGGGACAGACACCAAGGTACAGGCAGGTTCATTACAGAAAAATACAGTAGGTTGAAAAAACTCTTTGTTCTGTAAATTGATTGGGCCAAATTTCTGGATTTGAAGGGAAGTGGAAGGGAGCTCTGGTGCTGTGGAGGGCCCAGCAGAGACAGGGGCATGAGGTATGGCGATGCTTCAAGCTGCCCCCACATCCGCCTTGCACTGCAGGTCAGTGTCTGTTTGAAGGAGTCACCGAGTGGGTGAGGGGTGGCCCTGGCTGGTGCCGCAGCCTGTGGTGCTCCTAAGTGGCAGTGACAGCTCATTCAGCAGCAGTGTGACCTTCGGGGGAATGCCTGCCACTCACCCACTTGGGAGAATCCCAGACTTTCAGACCACAAGCTCCTTGCCTATAAAATGAGGGATATGGATTAGATAATTTGCAAGGTCCCTCTCCAGTCTAAAATGCTATGATTCTATGAAATTAAACCCATTTGATCTAAGATTGGAACCAAAAACCTTCTGATGGAGAAATGGATTGTAATGCAGATAAGATAAAATGCTCCTTTTAGCATTATTTTTGCCTTTCGCCATCTCAAAGGTGTTTTCTTTTTTTCCCCTCAGTGCATATTATCTGCTCTGTGCTGAGAAGCTTTAGAAAAGTATAAACCATATTCCTTCCCGTAGGATGCTTAAAATTTCGTGGGGGAAGTCACTAAAACATGAAATAGTAATATGGAGCCACAGATAATTCCTTTTTTTTTTTTTTGAGCCAGGGTCTCATTCTGTTGCCCAGGCTGGAGTGCAATGTTTTGATAGCTGCTTACTGCAGCCTCCACTTCCCATGCTCAAGCTATCCTCCTGCCTCAGCCTCCACCTCCCGAGTAGCTGGAATTACAGGCTCACATCACCACACCCAGCTAAGTTTTGTTTTGTTTTGTTTTGTTTTTTTGTGTGTGTATATATATATATATATATGTTTTTGAGACAGGGTCTTGCTCTGTTACCCAGGCTGGAGTGCAGTGGCTCGATCTCCACTTACTGCAACCTCTGCCTCTGGGGTTCAAATGATTCTCCCACCTCAGCCTCTTGAGTAGCTAGAATTATAGGTGTGCACCACCACGCATAGCTAAATATATATATATATATATATATATATATATATATATATAT
>NW_016804438.1:164938-173825 GCF_001698545.2 Rhinopithecus bieti | reverse complement strand
AGGCACGTTCACCTTTGCGGAGAGGGTACAAGGCACGTTCACCTTTGCGGAGAGGGTACAAGGCACGTTCACCTTTGCGGAGAGGGTACAAGGCACGTTCACCTTTGCGGAGAGGGTACAAGGCCACCTATAAATGATAGGGCTCTTTACACTGTTAGATTGACAGGTCTCTGTTTTGAGCACTGTTTGGTGAGATTAAACCCCTCGAAAAATCCTGAAGACCCCTGATCCTGTGTTCTCCATGGACACATTAGGCCCCTGCAGAGGCCATTGTGATTGGAAGTGAACTTTTTTTTTTTTTTTTGAGACCGCTTGCTCTGTCACCCAGGCTGGAGTGCAGTGGTGCGTCTCGGCTCACTGCAAACTCCGCCTCCCGGGTTCACGCCATTCTCCTGCCTCAGCCTCCCTAGCCCCTGGGACTACAGGCACGCACCACCACGCCTGGCTAATTTTTTGTATTTTTAGTAGAGACAGGGTTTCACCGTGTTAGCCAGGATGGTCTCGATCTCCTGACCTCGTGATCTGCCCGCCTCGGCCTCCCAAAGTGCTGGGATTACAGGCATGAGCCACCGTGCCGGGCTGTAAGTGAACTTTTTTACTTTGGACAGTAAGCTATCACTGGGTGGGACCCCATCCTGTGGCTCTCTTTCACTCCAGGCAAGCCATTGTTAGAAATGCCTCTCTGTGCTCACTCAAACAGCAACAGCGGCTCCTGGCATGTCCTGGGCACCTTGCAGAGCAGAGTGAGGTGAGCACTAAGGGACCTGAGGATCTTTCAATCTGGTGGTTCCCCAATGTCGGCTGCACATTAGGATTCCCTAGGGAACTTTAAAAAAAATACTGGGGCTTTGGGCTCCACCTCCTCCCCCTAGATTCCCACTTAATTGGTCTGGGAAGGAGGGGCCCATGCACCATAGTTAGTTTACAAGTTCCCCAGGTGATTCTAATATGCAGCCAGGGTTGGAGCCACCAACTACTTCTACCTCTCTCATTTTATTAATGAGGGAGCCCAGGCCCAGAGAAATCAAGCGGCTTGTCTAAAGGTGACAGGCTGTTATTACCTTCAGGTGGCCATCAGAGTAGCTGCACAGAATGTCTTTGGACTGTCAATTTTCAGTTTGCCAGATTCTGTGGCAAATTACATGAATCTAGGCTCGATAATTAAGTCATAGACACAGCACGTATTAGAGATATGCAAGGTACCTATCTGGTTGCTTGGAAGACAGGCGATAAAGGCTCAGACGTGGTGCCATGAGGACCCCCATGTCACAGGTGCCAATAATAAGTGACTCAGAGGCCTCATGGACCACAGATAAAGGCGTTGGAAATAATCAACACTGCAGGTCAACAAAGGGAATTGTCCTGGCTTGGTTGTTTCCTGGAGGGCTTTGTTTGCAGAGCCCATGGTCTTTACAGGCTGTGCTCTGGGTGTCCTAGTACTGTGAGAGTGTGGGCGCTCCTTCCTCTCAAAGAGAGGCCTTTCTGTGTCTGATCTTGCAGTCATCGCAGAAGAAAAGCCAAGGCTTGCTTTTCTACAGGGTGCTCAAAATCATACCAGGAAAAAGGAATGAACAAAACAACTTTTGCTACCAATGTGCTGTTCTCGGAAAGATATATTATGGAGGAACGAGCTCTCTCTGCCACTTAGGACAAGGTCTCCCCACAGAGCCCTTACATCCAGTCAGTGATGGTTACAAAAATACTCCCAGTGAGATGAAAATTAAAGGAAAAGTGTCTTGAGAGTCCAGGGCTTCAGGGGGAAAGACCAACTTCCAGTGCTTTTTCTTTCTGGAGCTAATGGTCACCAAGGAGTGGCTCTGGCTTAAAGCCAGGCACAGGTGGGGCTGAGCACCTTTGTTTTTGCTTTTAGTGTTTTCTGCTTTTGCAGCTCCTGGGCTCTGTGGCTGTTCTGTGAGAAGGAACTGGTGGTAGTCCCTGCTGAAGGCAGCTGCCCTAAAAGAGAAAACTGTGGTCAGTGGTCTGCACTGTCAATACTTCAGGCCACAGTGAGAATATTGAGCTGTGGAAAAGATATGTAAGAGGTTGTTTCTTGGGTAGGGGGAATTCATTCAAGAGACATTGATCAAGTTCTTACCTGAGAGTCTGCTAAGCTTGGGGAGAGAGCAGTGGTTGTTTTCGATGTAACCAGAATCAAAAGCAATGAGCTGGACAGGAGAAGATAAATGCATTTCTCTCTCCTTTTCTGCTTGTGGAAATAATTATTGGGGAAAGAAAGCCCTGTCTAGGAATTTGATCTGGTCCAAAGAACGTATAAACTATAATTCTGGAGTTGTGTGTTCTTTGTGAAATTAAGAGGGAAGATGAGGGAAAGGTGATTGGTGTCTCCAAAGGACAGTTCTCGAATATAGCATCCCTGTTCTCATGGAGCTTATAGCCTCGTGGGGAAGACGTACAATACACAAATAACCACACACACACACACACACGTACTTCTGTATGTGTGCTGATAACATCAAGGAAGAAAAATGAATCAGGGAAGGGTTGGAGGATATTTTAGATAGGGTGGTGGGGGAAGGCCTTTGAAGATGTGAATTTGAGCGAAGACTAAAGTAAGTGAGAATTTGGTTACATGGAGTAAGGCATGCTAACCAGAAGGAAGAGCTGTCATAAAGACCTTCAAGGATGAAGGACTGGCATCTAGCATTGAGAAAACACCATGAGCAAGGGCAAGAGTGCAATGGTCAGCGGTCACCTCTGACTGAGATCAAAGAGGAGTCCAAGAAGGCGGTGGTACCTAGACTTAACCTTGCAGAATTTGTAGGATTTCAACGGGCTGGATTCTGAGCCACCTAAGGGAAGAACGACGCCCTGATGTTCACAAGACCTTACACAAGGGAGATGTTTAATAATATTTATGGAACAAGGGAACAGGTGGGGAGGAGGAAGGTATGAAAGATAAAGGGAATGCTGCAAATAAAGATGTAGACGTGGAAACTGTGGGTTAGATTCTGGGAATGGTGGAGTTTGGTTGGAATATCCGTTATACAAAGGATGCAAAAATGGGTCATGAAAAATGTTGGTTGATGAACTGATAATGGCAAAAATACTAAAACCTGAAGCTTGGACTGTGTTGTGCAGGCAAGGAGGAGTCATGGTGGTTTTTGAATAATAGAACTGCACACACCAAAATAGAACCTATGCTAAGAATAGGCTGGCTGGGGGATGATTGGGGGACAAAATGGAAGTGGAAGCCTGCTATGGTTCCTCCGGGGAGAACCAGAGTTTCATGATTTGAGCTAGGGCTGGGTTTCCAGCAATAGAAAGGTAGGTAAGACATGGTACAAACAAATGGCTAATGTTCTGTGACTGTTTAGATGTGGGAAGAGAAGAGAAGTGGAGTCAAGGATGTCTGATGTTTCACGTCTGATTGACTGGGAAGATGGTGGCCTCACTGATAGGAAAACAGAAGTAAAATGATATGGGATGGTTTAGAGATGGCGATAGTGCACCCAGGGGTTTGATGTTTAGCTAATGGAAAAGCAGGGATGATGCTCAGAGAAAAAGTTGGGACTGGAGAGGGAAGTTTGGAATTTCTACCTAGAGGAGATACAAGTATTTAGGAAATGGAGAGAGAAAAGACACCGGAACAGAAACACAGAGATTCTCACATTTCGGGCCTAGAAAGAAGAAGAGGAAGCCACAACAGAGAGTCAGAGGAGCAGCGGAAGAGGCAGAAGAACCAGGGATGCCAGGGTCAGAAGTGTAAAGGGAGGGCCATCAGTGGTGCCAAGCATTTTCACCCAGAGGCAAGTATTTTGGCAACCAGGAGTCATGGCTGACTTTCAGGAGACACATCAGTTAACCATTAGCGATGTAACTGGGACCTTTGTCAAGGGGGGCCAGCCTACCCTCATTGAAGGGGCTCTGAGGCTTTCTAATGACTCAAATCTAGAAATTGGTTGAGGGTTCACAATTCTGTTGGGATGATTCATGTCAGAATTCTATTCATCAGACCCAGCAGGTGGTATGTCTATTTCAGTTCTAGAGACACTAAAGATTTCCATGCGTCAAACCATTGTGATCACCCCCGTAGCTCTACTGCCCGTTACAGTAACAGTGAAAGCCTTGTATCTGTGAATAAGGGCGCCTGCCACCCTGGCATTTCTATCCTCATGAATTTGGCAGTCCAATTCAGTGACTGCAGTTCCCACGGTTGTTCCTGGCCTGCAGAGAAGAGCCACCCTAAACTCTTCTATCTCCTGGTAGATATGTAAATTTATATCAGCCTTGGACTCTCCTGGAAGATACAGTCAGGAATGGGTGAACAGTTTTTTTTTTGTTTTTTGTTTTTTTTTGAGACAGAATCTCACTCTGTTGCCCAGGCAGGAGTGCAGTGCTGTAATCTTAGCTCACTGCAACCTCCACCTTCTGGGTTCAAGCGATTCTCCAGCCTCAGCCTCCTGAGTAGCTGGGACTATAGGTGTGCACCACCATGCCCAGATAATTTTTTGTGTTTTTAGTAGAGACAGGGTTTCACCATGTTGGCCAGGCTGGCCTTGAACTCCTGACCTCAAGGGATTTGCCTGCCTCGGACTCCCAAAGTGCTGAGATTACAGGCGTGAGCCACCATACCCGGCCTGAACAGGTCTTAAGTAATAAGTCCACTCTACAATTCTGATTTCTTAAGCCTCTGGATCTTGTCTTTTGAAGTTTGCTGAGGAAGTGCCAGCCTTTCAATGTTAGTCAGTAAAGGCCACTTTTGTTCCTGTGTTTCAGGAAGTGACCTGTACAGATGTTTAGGGCCACTCTCAACTGCTCACATTCACACACTGAATCCAGGGTCTTTGCTCAGTGTACATGTGTCAACAAATTTGGCTTAATCTGGAATATTCTTTCCAGCTGGATCCAACACCATGGGATTCATTCCCAAACGTGTCTTCCAGGATACTATGGATAAAGTTCGCTGTGTTTTGGTCCTTCTGGTGCATACAGTGCCTCCCCGTGGGTTACACTTTGTGCCCTCGCTCCTGGTCAGAGGTCCAGAAGCAATGGGAAGCAGTTGGGTAGGGTCAGGGAGAATCGGTCCCCTGCAAGGCAGCGACCTCAGTGGAGACCATGACAAGTTTCTCAGGCACAGAAAGACCTCAGAAAAAGGAAGCTTGGTTGAGGAAGAAGCGCTACTTCCACTGACAAAAGAGGCTTGGCCAGAAACGATTCTCACATTTTCAGGGGCCCAATCCATGCCCTGGTTTTAACATACACAAGTTTGGAAAGATTGTGAATTCAATGTGCTTTTTCATTCAGCAGTCCTTAGGATTGAATTCAGGATTGTTTTTCAGAGATTTAGGCCACAGAAGACAAGAAATCCCTTAGGGAAGTCCTAGAAGCTCCGTGTTGTCCTTTCCCCAGACTTTGAACTGAGAATTAGAAGCCCCAATCTCTTCATTTTCTTTTGCCAAGTTCCGCACTAGTCTTAAAAGCAACCAACTCCATTAGACTCTTTATTTTCACCAAAAGCATTATAGCAGCAATTACTTGGTCACCTAAAGCCTTGTCTTTCAGACGCTTGATTACAAATGACAATTTAGTGAATGTTTTGCCCTTGCGTGTCACAGGCTACCAGTATTCCTTGGCTATCATCACAGGGCTGTTAGTGCCTTTACATCTAATCAGATCAGTGAACCAATTCTAGATATGCCAGTTCCAAGTCTAAGAACTCATCTTTAAAGTTCTGTTCCCCAGAAACCACTGTCAGCCCCAACATATGCATCAGAGAAGCAGAACCACTGTGAGTGATGTGCATTTGGGATCATCTCTTATGGCAGTTGGGCTGTATGCAATCATGGAAGCTGTTGAAGACATCTTGGAAGGCTGTAGCCTCTGTGTTCAGTAGCCGGCGGTCTATTCTAAGTCAGCAGGACCAGAAATTGGGAAGAAAAGCAAGACATGAATGACGCGCAGGAAATTGAGGATGAACTGGAAACTGTGAAGACAAACTAAACCCACAAGGACAAATGGTCAGTTGTCTATCTCTCACCGCCTGCAACCTGGATGACATGAGTGACCTGAAGAAACCAGCGTCCTTTGCTGTGGAGCTGTGCAGTGCTTGACTCAGGACACAGAGAAGCTGGAGGGGGAGGTCCAGAGGGAGGAGGATGCCCCAGGCCAGCACCTGTGCCAGCAGATTGCACTAGTGTGGGACCTCTGAGTGGCAGCCTGCGGCTTTGAATCTGCCTTACAGATCTCGCATCTATTTCACCGGTGGCCAGTCCTAAGCCAGAACCACACAGGTTAGGAAATTCTCAGACTTGCAGTTTAACCTAGCTATGTTGTCACATTATAGAAATGTATTTTTTCCGGCTGTTTCTAAAAGTATGGCATGAGCATAGTTAGGATGTGGAGGTGGGAATCAAATCAGCTGGGTGCAAACCCCAGCTCTGGTCCTTGTTGGCTGGGCAAACCTGGGTGGGTTTTTACCCTGAGTCTCTGCCTCTTCCTCTCTAAGTGGGGGAGCAACCACATGTAGGCCAGAACACACCTGAGCCGGGAGTGAGGAGATCCCGGTAAACACTGGGTGAGGTGCCTGGGATGCAGCCAGGGCCCTAGCTTTCTATCAGTCGTCGTGGTCAGATTATTTGGGGATGGTCAAGAGCGATTTGGAAAATAGTGGAATGTGGATCTGGTTTTAAAATGCAACAATTTCAGCCGGGCACGGTGGCTCACATCTGTAATCCCAGCACTTTGGGAGGCCAAGGCAGGCAGATCACCTGAGGTCAGGAGTTCAAGACCAGCCTGGCCAACCTGGTGAAACCCAGTCTCTACTGAAAATACAGAAAATAGCCGGGAGTGGTGGTGGGCGCTTGTAATCCCAGCAACTCGGGAGGCTGAGGCAGGAGAATTGCTTGAACCTGAGGTGGAGGTTGCAGTGAGCCGAGATCGCACCATTGCATCCCAGCCTGGGCAACAGGGCAGGACTATGTCTCAAAACAAAATAAAAACAAAACAAAAAAAAGCACAAAATGCACCCATTTGAGGTCTAGTCAAGAAGCTTCCTGGTGGATTCGGTATCTTTTATCTGGCTTTCCAATACTCAGAATTATTCTGGACAAGACTCTTTAACACCGGTTCTCGGTGCCCCGCTGTCTCGTCTGGCCTTGGTGTCTGACCCGCTATTTCCCAGCACGTGCTAGGAGCGCGCCTCTCCTCCTCCCAGGCCCTGGCTCCTCTGGTTACTTCCTCCCGGCTCCTGTCTGCTGAGGCTGTTGATCACTGTTCAGATTTTCCAAAACATGGCAGCCCTGCGTCTTGGGCCCTTGATGGGGAAAACAGGAACCTGAGCAGGTGACCTCGGTGAAGCCTCGCGAACTGGGAGAACGTGGTGCCCTGTGGAGGGCGACAGCAGCTGCTGCCTCGCATCTCTGCTGCTGCCTACGGGGGCCTCTCACGGAGAGTCAGCCTGTCCAACAGGGGAGCAGGAGGGGCACGGGGAGGAGGAGAGCGGAGAGAAGAAGCGGGAGCATTCATTCCTCTTAGCCTCCTTGTTTCCCTTAGTCAGGACTGGGGTCCTGGGCTCCGAAGAAGGGAGCGGCGGGTAGCCATGGCGATTTCTGGCCGCTCACATGTGCGAAACCGCATGGATAGTCACACCACAACTCACCTGTGTGATGGAGGGAAGAGTATTTTATTAGTTTGGAATTAATGGCTTGTCTCAGTGATGGAGCCTTTTTTTTTTTTTCTTGTGGAGGACAGGAAGGCGGTGAGGAATATTTTATGCACAGTAAGGCTGTCTACCCTCTGTGTCGAATTGAAGAAGAAAAATGGAGAGACTCAGCCTTGTAAGAGTTCCCTTCTCCCACGGGCCGGGAACATCCATGTGTGTAGTGCTTTTGATTAGATCTGCTGTTTTGCCCATGGCTGTTATCCATAAAAACACTCTTCTTATACACATCATTCAAGCCTCTATACACGATACAGTTGCTCCTTTCTTTCTTTCTTTTTTTTTTCCCCATCAAAGCCAAACAGGATGGTGTTTTCCTTAGTAAAACCCCTCATCTTTTGGCTCTATGCCTGGCTCTTCCCAAGGTGCTTGGAAAGAAAGGAAAAATTCAGAATCATTTCCTTTTGTTCTCGACTGATTCATGGGTGGAAGGAGGAAGGGGTGGTTTTCCGTTTGAAACATAGAACGATGTTCAAGCAATTTTCACAAATGGTATTCACGAATCTGGATTGTGTGGCACTGACCCATCGGTTGCAGGTTCTTTTTTTTGTTTCTTCTCCATTTTCTTTTTCTGTTTGTCTTTGAATGTGCCGCACTCAGCACAGTGCTTGGCACAGAGCAGGTTTCTGGTGAGTGTCGACCACAGAATGTTGATGGTATACTCGATCCTGCGTAGCACAGAGGGGCTATTGCATGGAGCAAAGTGCTTATTAATGCACATGTAAATTAAACACAACATTTGTGGCCACACTTTTCTAATTCCAAAGCTTTATTCATGGAGTGCTGTGGCATAAATCAGTCTCAACTTTGCTCAATGCCAAACAAGAGTTACGTAGGAGCAAGAAAATCAAACCAGTGCTTTCTTAATTATAGTAGTGGTTTGAAAGCAGTTATTGACCTGTAGAGTCTCATTATTTGTCTTTCTGTCCATCCATATATCCATGTGACTAACACAGCCAAGAGGTCAGATAGGAATACAGCCAGAAATATGGTGCCTCTAATGTAACTGATAAGAATCTGAATTGGTGTGAATTTCTGTGGCGGGGGTCTACTTCCAGCACCCCATAAAAGTAAACCAGCAGCCCTGGGAGGGAAGCCCTCCTGCATGATGATTCTGCTAACGTCATCATGTGAAAAAAAGGGATATGCTTTTATGAGTATGTTTTGTGAAACCGAGAAAATAAAAGACAAAAAAAAAAAAAAAAAAAA
>NW_016804438.1:141318-164626 GCF_001698545.2 Rhinopithecus bieti | reverse complement strand
AAAAAAAAAAAAAAAAAAAAAAAATGGCTGAAAAAAAAAAGTACCATCGTGCACGTTTCTTAAAAGGAAAAGTCATTCTGTTCTCCCAGCCAGTGCAGACTTGCTGCCTTAAAGGAGAAACCCGTTAAAAGAACATATTTGTGTGTGGAACAAGGTCATGCACTTATTGGTTTTCTGCTGCACTGCATAAATATACCAGACAAGGAGAATCAGTTTGCTTTTACTACAGCCTTGTACTGTTCACAAAGGCTGCAGCACATATATATTTTCTAATGCCGGCAGTGCCAAAATACAGAGGAACCCAGAGGCAGGGGTTTCAAAATTAGAGGAGAAGAGCCAAGTGTTTGTGGAAAGAAATAAATATATTACCTGGAAAAACCCACTCTGGTCTTTTTTTCGTTCCTTTTTTTTTTTTTAACAGGGATCTCGCTATATTGTCTAAGGGTTGGTCTCGAACTCTTGGGCTCCAGCGGTCCTCCCACCTCACCTCTTGAATAGCTGGGACTACAGGTGTGTGCCTGGCTTCCAGCACCATATTCTGAGCAGTCAGTGGCAGTGGTAGGAAGCGGGTGGGGTAGCCTGGGTCCTCCAGGTCTCTGTGAGGCTGTTCCACAGACAACTGACTTCTACATTTCTCAGATTCTCCTTTCTCTCCTGCACCAATTTGTCCAGCCATTGCAGTTTGACTAACGTTGCTCATCTCCATTGTGCTGCTCTCATATTACTATTACTAATATGGTAACACTTCATTCATCCAGCCTCATCCAGGGTTAGTGTTCCACATAACTACATTTTCCAGCCCGCTGACGTCACTTCTTTGGGAGTCAAACTTTAGTTTGTTTTCATCATTCTGAATAGCGATTTTCCTAAAATGTTTTAAACTCTTGCCTTCTCAAATGGCTTCCACACACATGATGTAGCCTTATCTCAGGGATTAGGGGGCATCTTTACATTTAGTGGTTTTGCTGTGCTGTAAAGCAGGACTGTCTCTCTAGGCCATGGCGTTACCTAGGACTGCTTGGCTATGCCGAATGGCTCAGATCATTCACTGCTCATTCTGAGTGAGGGAAAGTTACTTTCCTTTTCTTAGAATCAACTTCTTTACCTGTGAAAGAGAGGCAGTAGTGCCTACCTCATCGGGCAGATGGGTGAATTAAATGAAATTACACTTATCAGGGTGCACGGCCATGGCAACTGTTCAATATGAGTGAGTCATTCTTATTTAAAGTGAGGAATTCCATCAGACATCACCACCACAATAGTAGCACAATAATGATGACATTGGCATATATGCATGGAACACTTTAAAGACATATATGGATATGTTCTCCAGCGTAGTTTAGTACAGTTTACTCACTACCTGGGAGGGCCCTCCTTGCTGATCAGGAAAGCCTGGGAGTGGGTCAGTCTCTGTTTCTTCCTTTCTCTTCCAGAATGGTGCCCCAAACACTCATCCATGGTCTTCTGCCAGTTCAAGCTGAGGTTCCCCAGGAAAGTTTCCTTCCTCTTTTTGACCTAACTTGTATCTGATCCACTTTTGTGCTTAGCATCCCTTCAGCCCCATGTGCTCCGTTTGTTCTGTGTCAATTTCTGTTTGTAGATAGGTTGGTTTGGTAGGTGTTCTTGGATGTGAAGTGGACTTGTGGACCTGTGGGCTTCGTTAAGTCAAGGCATCCAAATGTCCATCCCAGCCACCCAGCATCCTTGTGGGCATGTTGTCTGGGATGCGTAGAGTGGAAAAGATGACAGATTTGTAATCAGCCCTGATGGGAGGGGAGGGCAGATTCTGACACACACAGAGGGCCCAATGAGAGTGGAAGTGGGCAGCGCTGTGGCTCCAGGAGACAAGCTGTCTCCATCCACCTGGGAAGACTGTCCCAGGACCAGGCAATTGGTGGCACCAAGGCTAAGTGAGTGGATGGGGCTTGTGGGGCTGCACTTCTACCGTGTGGGGAGTGCTGCTTATCTCGGGGCTCCTGGAGGCTGCCTTTGGGCTCTGTGCAGCCCTGGGCTTCTCTGCCCCCACCTCCTTTGCCCTTACTCAGGAGGTTCCTGCCTCCTTTTGCTCAGGCCCACTCCTCCCTCCTGAGCTGTTTCCTTGAACTGGCTACTGAGCTTGATACATAATTGATGGGGAAAGCTGACTCTATCCAGAAGTGAGCTCAGTTTCTTAACTTCCAACTAGAATCTAGACTTAGTCATCCCTGGAGACTCTTTACATTCCATTCACTCCACCCACAGCACAACTAACTGTGCTTCCAGCATCCTCTCCGGGGTGCTCCCATTCACTTTCTCCTTCTTTGGGGAGCCATGTCCTTTGTTCTTCTGCAGAGCAGAGGTGCTGACATCCAGGAGCCCAGAGTGTGAGTTCTCCTGCAGAGTTCTGCTCATGGCTTTCAGAGATGTGGCCCTCCTGGGTGGTGTCACTATTGCTTTGCAACAGGAAAAGAACTACAAGAACAACAGTTTCAACTCACACTGAGAAAAGATGGTATTTCTTTCACATACCATCTTCTATAATCAATGCGTTTCTGAAAAGTGTATTATTGAAATGATATGAGTAAAATCATGTTTAGGGAGAGCTAGGCCAGTTGTTCACAAACTTGTTTAGATGATAGTATAACTAGAAGTCTTGATGTTCTTTCCAGTATAAACGCATGATACAGAGACACATTCAGTAACATCACGTGAGTTAGGGACAACTTTACCAGCAGAACATATGACTACACCATAAGAGTGCAATAAAGAATCACAAGCATGAAATCCCCCCAAAAATCAGGCTATCAAATGTGACATGATTGGTTCTTTTTCTTTAATAATTGCTTAGTACATGTTTGTTTGCTCCTTTATCAACCCTTCCTTAAGAGCAGATAAGTGGTACAAGTACGAAATGTTTAAGAAAATATATGGGAGACAAATTGAAACGGTTAAAACTACATTCCGTAGTCTGTTTTCTATGCATTGGAAATTCTGCCTTTTTTTCAGTTTTAATTTTCAAACATTTTGTTCAGCTTATGGGCAGTGTTTGGCGCTTTGTTTTGAAAGTTTTTACTCTAAGAGAACTCAGCCTTCGTTTTCTCTCTGTAAAATGGGAATAGTAGTCAAACATGCCAGATACGATTATTGTGAGGATGAAATGACATAATGTATGAAAATCATATATGAAGAGTGTTTGGCTGAAAACAAGGGCTCAGTACATGGTAGATGTTGTTCATAGCCTAGACTGTAATTCTTAATACTTTAACTAAGACATTTAAAAGTTATACAACCATTTTGGTGATAACATGTACCAACTACCAACTTATACTACTTATGGCACAATGCACATTGTAAATATGGGTAATAGTGGCTGTGTGTATAAGCGTTCAGGCCTTGGTAAGATGGCCCTTGGAGAAATAATTCGATTGGGACATTCTGTATTGTTCCACAGTGGCTAGCTAGATGAAAGCGGGTTTATAAGAGCAGGATTCTTGGAGTGCCTATGGTGACTGGCACTATGGTGTTTGGTTGAACTACCACAGTGGATGACCATACTGGTGAAGAACTGCACTAGGATTGTTCTTGTGACCTTTGATTGTATAAATGCAAAGTTTCAGTGAGAAGGAGCAGCAAAGGGAGAAGAGAATTAAACATTTTGGGTAATGAACTGGTAGCTAATGGTGGTAGACATTGATAATTTCCTTCCTTCCCACCTTCTCTCCCTCCTTTCATTCGGTCCTCCCTCTCTTTTCTTCTTTCCACCATCTTTCTGCGCTGCCCTTCCTTTAAAAAATAAGACACAATTTTTATAGGAAAGGATACACTTTCTCCCCTTAAAATCTTCCCTAGGTACTTTTCTTAGGTATATTTGTTGCTCTAGTCTCGTAAATGGGTCATGCATTTACTGGCTTTTTAAAAAGGAAATTTGTCCTTGATTCTAAATCTTCTGTTCATCTTTAAGAACAGGCTAAATGCTTGCCACAGCTACCACCTCTTCTTCCTTGATGTGATTTTTACATTCACTTCCCCTAAAAAACCACCTCATTTTCTGCCACTTCCCATAAGGCAGTCAGGCTGCTAACTATATTTTGATACTACTTACCAACCACCAGATAGAAGCCCTGACAATGATTACTGAAAATAGCAGCTAGGAATGGACAAGCATTTTCTTTCACCTTTCAGGCTCTTTACACCAGTTGTCTCCAAACTTCTTTTGATTCTGTGCCTCTATTAAAAAGAATGCTGTAAATTCTAATGGTGGATTTCCCAATCAAATTGTTTCTCCAAGGGCCACCTTACCATGGCCTGAACACTTATACACACTTTTGATTCTGTGCCTCTTTTAAAAAGAATACTCTAAACACACAATGTGTATAAATGCGTGTTTTAGATATAGTACACATATAAGTGTACTCGTGCATAGTTGTATTATGCATATCATGAAACATACATAAAAATATAAGTAAATGGGATGAGACATGTGAGATAGATAATATGTTAAACATTAATTTATTTTATCTTATTTTGATGGTTGTGATGGTTAATTGTATGTGTCAACTTGACCGGGACACAGGGTGCCCAGATATCTGGTTAAACATTATTCTGAGTGTGTCTGTGGGGGTGCTTTTAGATGAGATTATGCCTGAATGGGTAGACTGAGTGAAGCAGGTGGTGCTCCGCAGTGTGGGGGGCCTCGTGCAATCCTTTGGAGGCCTGAATAGAGCAAAAGACAGAGAAAGGGAGAAGGCACGCTCTGAGCCTGACTGTTGGGCTGGAACATTGGTCTTCTCCTGCCCTGAGACTGGGACTTATACCATGGGCACTCCTGGATCTTAGGCCTTCAGATATGGTCTGAATTATATCACTAGGATTCCCATGTCTTCAGCCTGCAGATGGTAGACAATGGGACTTCTCAGCCACCATAAGTGCATGAGCTAATTCCTTACAATGTCGGTATCTCTGTCTTTCTCTTTCTTTTTCCACACACACACACACACGAGGACCCAGACTAATACCATGGTATGAATAATTGCTCTTGTTAAATATCTCAAAACCCCCAAACCCCAGATACCTTTGGGGTAAATTTCAGTGGCCTTTGAGGATCCTTATATGCACCTGAACCTGATATATATGATGAGATTCTAGACTTTGAATGGAGGCTGTGATGATATGAAACTTTTGGGACACTTGAGAGGGAGCGAGTGTATTTTGCACGTAGGAAAGACATGAATTATTAGGGGTCCGAGGGTGGACTATGGTAGCCAGCCTTCAAGGTGGCCCTCAGTGGTCCTCACCTCCTGGTATACTCCCTTTCCGTACTACATCTGGGTTGGTTTGTGTGACCAACAGAGTATGGTGAGAGGGAGGAGTGATGGTGCTGACTTCTTATTTTATTTTATTTTTGAGAAGGAGTCTTGCTCTATTGCCCAGTCTGGAGTGCAGTGGGGCGATCTCAGCTCACTGCAACCTCTGCCTCCGAGGTGTAAACAATCCTCCTGCCTTAGTTTCCTTAGTGGCTGGGACTACAGGCATGTAGTCCATGTAGGACTTCAGGTGTTTGCCACCACGCCCGGCTAATTTTTGTATTTTTAGTATACATGGGGTTTCACCATGTTGGCCAGGCTGGTCTTGAACTCCTGACCTCATGTGGTCCACTTGCCTTGGCCTCCCAAAGTGCTAGGATTACAGGCATTAGCTGCCGCGCCTGGCCTGATGGTGCTCACTTCTAAGGCTGGGAGTTTGCCGCTTTTGCTTTGCTCTCTTGCAACACTCAGTCTGGGGGAAGCCAGCTGCCATGTTGTGAGGAGACTCAAGCAGCCTGATAGGGAGGCTCACATGGTGAGGATTTCAGACCTCTTCCCAAAAGCCAGCACCAACTTGTCAGCCAAATGAGTGAATCTTGGAAGTGGCTCCTTTAGTCCCAGCGAAGCCTTCAGATGACTGTAGCCCTGGCCAGCATCTTCACCACAATCTCATGTGAGAGTCTAAGCCAGAATCACTCAGAGAAGTTGTACCCAAATTTTGACCAATAGAAACTGTGTGAGATACTAAATCCTTATTATTGTTTTAAGTCACTAAGTTTTTCAGTGGTTTGTTTTACAGCAATAGTAACGAATATAGATTTGAATATTTTGTGGGCTGTTTTCAGATATAATTAATTTTTCCATTGTTTTTGTCTTTTATGTGACTAACAAATGTCACACTAGGACTTGGAGAAGTGTTGGTTCTGTCATGTTTGTGTCATTCATCTGTGCTTGTATTATTGGCATTGTCTTCCGTCTGAGGTTTCTTTGTGGAAATCTTTTAAGTTACTTGTCTGTATTTTGGATGTTACATACAAACCGTAATGTACTTTGAGGCACTGAGAAAGACTGAGGACCACTGGCTGCGCTTGGATGGCTCTTTTCCCTGCAATTCTTTCTGTACCATGTGATCTCATGCTGTGACACCAGATTCAGTGAGGCCACCAAAGTCAACCTGCATATTAAATATTAATAGATTAGTGTCTTTCTGATTTTTTTTTGGTGGGGGGGATAAAAATCATGAAAGTACTCACATTTCTCCCCCACCACATCCCAAGGCTCATCTTTGTTTTGTTTTGTTTTATTTTGTTTTGAGACGGATTCTGCTCTGTTGCGCAGGCTGGAGTGCAATGCCCTGATCTTGGCTCACTGCAACCTCTGCCTCCCAGGTTCAAGCAATTCTCCTGCCTCAGCCTCCCAAGTAGCTAGGACTTCAGGTGTTTGCCACCATGCTGGCTAATTTTTTGTATTTTTAGTAGAGATGGGGTTTCACCACACTGGCCAGGTTGATCTCGAACTCCTGACCTCAGGTGATCCGCCAGCCTCAGCCTCCCAAAGTACTGGGATTACAGGTGTGAGCCACTGTGCCCAGCCCAAACTATTTACTATATGCCCCTTTACAGAAGGTCATTGCTGTTGTTTTAGAAAATAAATGGAGCTTGAGGGTGCTTAGCATCAACTCACTTGTTCCCTCACGCGGGGGCAGGCAATATGCAGTACAAAGTCACCCAGGGAATTCTGGGAGAACACAGTTCTGTGTCTGCCTTGGGAGTATAATTCTGACCTGGTGCTTTGATTCTCCCAGACTGTATCCTAGAACCCAGTTACAACTTGAACTTTAAGGGAACCAAGAGCAATATGGCAATGCAAGTAACTGGGCGGATGTGAACCAGGGCATCTTACAACTACAGCTGATGGAAAACATCCTTCTCCTTTCTTTCTACTATGTGTATCCTAAACCATAATTCAAAGGCTTTTGCTCCTTTCTTTTCTCAGAGCCCTTGTCCTCAAGTCTTCTTCCCTTTGGATTGCTCTTCTCAAAGATCTTGGCTTGATTGATACCTTCTCATTCAAGCTCAGCTTAAATGCCAACTCTATAGAGAGACCTTTTGTGGACAATTAGTCTAAGGTGGCCCCAATGACAGCCCCATTACTCTCTATCTTATGTTCTGTATTATTTTTTTCCTTATACTTATCAATATCTGAAATTATTTTTTATGCCTGTTTATTATCTTCTAGATAACAAACTACTAGAATGCAAGAACCAGAAGAAGAAAGACCTTGTCTATCTCATTCATAACTGTATTTCCAGGGCTTAAAAATAGTGCCTGATCTGAAGTTTGAATATTTGAGAATGAACAAGAGGAATGCCTGATAGTATTTTGTGTCTGGCTATAGAATGGGTGTTGCATCATGGGTTATAAATCATACAATTGGCTGGGAAAAGATCTGGGCCTGAATAAAACGTGTTGCTTTTATTTTCCATGCTTTGGATTCATTAGCAGTATCAATTAGACTAGTGTTTAACCCATGCAATGATGTTCTTTTTGAAAATTGTAATGATGGTCTATTTGCTTATTGCTATAATTCCTATTTAGTTTGTCTTTTATTCTTTAATGCTACCTCTTCCTTCTCCCTCTCCCAACCTCCTTACTTTTCTGTTCTTTTATTATAGTTTATAGACAGTCTTTTGCATCTTGGGTAGGAATGTTTGCTTTCTCTCTCTCGGTGAACACATTTTTCCATTTGCTCCCTCTGCCGATTTTTCCACAGTGACTCATTTCCCTGTGTGGCTTGTCATCTTTGCGCACGAGCTCATCTTCGGTAGGGATTGATTTTCTGGGGTGACATAAGATCCTGACTGTGCTCTTGTTTAGATTTTCTTGTTTTCCATTTGCTCTTCTGTGGGGCCCAAAGGTTTCCCTGGTTCTGTTCCAGTTTTCTTTTTAATTTTTAAATTAAAGTTTACCATCTTAACAATTTTTTTTTTTTTTTAAAGAAACAGGGTCTTGCTCTGTCACCCAGGCTGGAGTGCAGTGGCACGATCATAGCTTATTGCTGCTTCAAAGTCTCTGGGCTCCAGCTATCCTCCCACCTTGGCCTCCCGAAGTACTGGGATTACAAGTGCGAGCCGCTCCACCTCGCTCAACTTAACAATTTTTAAGTGTACAGTAATGTTCAGTAGCATTAAGTATATTCATGGCATTATGCAATCAATTTGCAAAGCTTTTTCATCTTAGAAAACTGAAACTTTATACCCTTTAAACAGTGACTACCTGTATTCCCCTCTCCCCAGCCCCTATCCACCACCATTTGCCTGTGTCTGTATGAGCTTTAACTACTCCAGGTACCTCATACACGTGGAATCACACAGTCATTGTCGTTTTGTACCTGGCTTATTTCAGTTAGCATAATGTCCTCAAAGTTCATCCATGTGACAGCATGTGACAGAATCTTCCTCCTTTTTGAGGCTGAATAATATTTCTTTTATGTATATACCACATTTTATTGATCAGTTCACCCACTGATGGACACCTGAGTACTTGTATCTACCACCTTTTGGCTTATGAACATGGGTGTTCAAACATTTATTTGAGACCCTGCTTTCAATTGTTTTGGATATGTTTGCAGAAGTGGGATTGCTGGATCAGTGCCTGTCTTAATTTCTCAGTTGGGGTTCTCTCCTCATGTAGGTAATACAGATGTGAACACTACACATGTGTGTAGCAAGCACTGGCTCCAACTTCCTATGGGTGAGGCTTCCTACTCATTGCACTAAGCTGATGGTAAGCTCCCTTGCTGATTCTTTAAACCATGGTGCCGACTTTCTGAGCTCAGTGTCAACATCTAGGCACAGCTTCATGGCTTCCAGTTTAAACAGGAGTTTCATTTCAGCTTTCTGTCTTGCACAGGCCCAAGGCCTCATCTCCTTTTGCTGTACAGGCGTTAAAACTTGAGTCCCACGCCTGTTAGGCTGTATCTGTTTACAACGCCACTGTCATCTGTTTGGCTTCAGCTCGCACTCACCTCTTTTTCTTTGAGCTGTTCTTTTTTCCTGACATCAGGGAATTTTCTTTCCTTGCTTTTGAGTATGCATTAAAAAATAGTTTATCCAGCATTTTCAGCATTTGGGGTGTGTGTGTGTGTGTGTGTGTGTGTGTGTACTTTCAGTTCTGTTCGAACTGTGGTGCCAATATTTATTCATTCATTCAATATTTTCTGGCCATTTATAGTCTACACAATGATAAGCCTAAGAAGACTAAATAGTAATCTTCTGAACTCCTGTAACTCGGGAAGATGTTAAATCATAATATACTAACAGGCAAGATATAGATGTTACTGGGCAATTGAGGCAGTGGAATCCATTTTTAGCTTGGATCCCAAACAGAAAGGTTGTCTTCTTACCAAAGCTGCACAATGAGCCCCTCCTCAGGCCATGCCCTTGTGAAGCCAGGTTCAGAGTACAGAGACCTGTGGGGCCAGAGCTCTGAGCACTGAGGTTGCAGAGAAGACCTGGAGTCACACACACCAGAAGAAAGGGGAGTCTTCCTGCGTCAATCAGCAAGAACAGGCAGGCATTTTTGCAACACGCATTATAAGAGAGCCTACGTTGCAGAGACATGGCCTTGTTAATTAATATTTAATATACATGTAACAAGCACATCAGCAAAGATCAAGAATTTTCTACAGATAAGAAAAAGGCCAGTGAGACCTCGCTGGGGTTTTGTCTGCACTCATTGGTTTCAGGGTTGCTAGCTTCTTCCTTTCCAAGTCCAGGGTATATGAGACAGAAAGAAAATCCAGGGAACTCAACACTCTTCATTGTTTGCGTCCCAAGGCCCCTATTCAGTCTACCTCCTTCCATCCACCTTTCAGAGTCTTCTTCTGTTTGATTTATATACATATATAATGTCTAGGGTTTTTAGTTGCAATTAGTGGGAGAAATCGGAGAAATACACCCTGTCTTCTTGGTGGATGATTTTTAAAAAGAAAATAAACTTGTGTTATTTTACTCCAATCATTACATTACTACATGCTTGTTAACATCTTCATAATATAGAAATGATGAAATTGAGAGTAATAATTGGGCTGGGTGAGATTGTGAAGTATGCGAAAGAAACACAGTTCAGGCAAGAATATGGGATCAGCAAAGCTGCTTTTTATTTCACTACAACTTTAGACACTTTGTGTTTACATTTTTTTTCTGCAACAAAAATTTTCTTTTCTTTTCTCTTTTTTGAGACAGAGCCTTACTCGATCACCCAGTCCAGAGTACAGTGGTGCACTCTCAACTCACTGCAACCTCCGCCTCCTGGGTTCAAGTGATTCTCATGCCTCAGCCTCCTGAGTGTCTAGAATTACAGGCACCTGCCACCATGCCAGGCTAATTTTTGTATTTTTAGTAGAGAGGCGGTTTCACCATGTTGGCCAGGCTGATCTCAAACTCCTGGTCTCAAGTGATGCACCCACCTTGGCCTCCCAAAGTGCTGGGATTACAGGCAAAATTTTCAGTTTTATAAAGAAAGATGAATAGAGATGAACTTTCTTTTAAGAAAACCTGTTCAGCGTGAACCCGGGAGGTGGAGCTTGCAGTGAGCTGAGATCGCACCACTGCACTTTAACCTGGGCGACAGAGCGAGACTCTGTCTCAAAAAAAAAAAAAAAAAGAAAACCTGTTACATGTAGATTTGAATTTACAAAGTGAATAGATAAGGATATGATTCTGAAAGTCACCCCAGATTTTTCAGGAACTCATGTGTTATATAAAGTCAACTCAGAATAATTTTACTTGATTATCACTCTGGGATTCTTGGCGTGAATAGAATTCACGTCAATAAGTTCAGTAAACCCTATTTCAAAAGTGCTTTGCTATCACAGATTATATTACAGTAGGGTCAAATCATTTTCCATGTATAATCCCTGATATACGACTTGAATAAAACAACGTATGAGGCTAATATTCTTGCATTCTGACACCAGTGTCACAATAGGGTTCTACTGAATTATTAGTAAAAAACATGTTCGGTGAGATTTCTTGCCCTGGATATAAACTTCAGCCAGGCATTGACGCTTTTCCCATTAGCATCATTATGCTGAATGTTACTGTAATGGTATTCTACTGTCACACAACATTGGGGTCTAAATGAGTTTTTCCTAAAACAGGCCTATTTGCAAGGTGGGCCCAACCATCTCACACCATTCCTTTCATGCCTCTGTTTCGGCAGACATTTCCCCATCTTCATTCATCTTCCTGCAAGAAACAAGTCCAACTCACACCATGAATTGTAATGTTAACTATACTGTAAAGTGGTTTATTTAAAAGCCAGAATCTATGTTGTTTGATAGCCAAACTTACAGTGGGGGAAGGGCAGACAGCCCAGTCATCAAAGGATAAAATCTATACTAATCTTAAAACAAAACACAGTGCAGTATTTCTTGTCTGTTTTTCTACAAAAGAAGGCCATTTTATTTCTGTTCCTGGCCATGTCAGCAGTGATGGCCCCCCGACAACCGCCCCCACCAGTTTTTTTTCAAGCATTGATTGTTGACTTCCCCTGACACTCCATCACAACCCATTAGTACTGAAAACTGACAAGCCCAGCTGCAGCAGCAAAATGGCAAGTTTGAAAGAAAACATCGAAAGCACAGGCAAAGCCCAGCTCTTAGGGACCCGCACGAGACCCAAATGCAGTGACTCCTCCCTGCCTCCACCGCACCTTTGCGAAGGTCAGCAGAATCAGCAGATTTTCTTTAACCCACACTCCAAGGTTTTGAGGAAATTATAAAGGAGTATTGCTTTATTTTTACTTTCATTTTCAAAGGAACTGGGTTGAGGAGTATGAAAACAGAGTTGGCTAAAGTGCTTTTGCTGAGAATGCTAATACACATTATATCTCTTTTCAGACTCAAGCGTTTCAGGCGTTAGTGGCTCAGCAGTCCTGGGCTTCTGAAGGCCACACTTTAAACCCTGGCAGCTTCTTAAGTTATGAGTCGTTTTCTTCTTTTTATTCAGCAGAGTTATATGGTGCCTGTGTTCTGAGAGTTACAGTAATAGCAATCGCGAACATTCCTTGTGAATGTACAGTTGATTGCCCAGGGGAAAAAAGTGACAACTCCAGATTTCCAATAGACCTTGTATTTGCAGAGATATGAGTTCAAGCAAGGCCAGCCAACTTGTCAAAATCTTAAGAGCCAAGACACAAGGTGAATCTAACTTTAGCTAAAGGGCTGGATGTAAGTTTTGTGCAGTCAAAGCCCTGGAGACGGGGTAACTAAAAAACTGGTGATCATCATCCATTTAGGTAAAAAATCTAACTGCAAATGGTCATTGAATTAAGAACAGATAAGAATAAAGAGCCAAATATAAAACCAGCATTAAGCAGGAGTTCCTGTATTTTTACCCCTTGTGAGCAGAGAGGATGCAGTGCGCAAGCGTGGGCTAATGGCAGTGATGGTCTGCCTCATGGCAATGATGGTCTGCCTCAGGAACGGGCACTTGGAAGCCATTGTTTAGCACTGTTCTTGCCTGGGACGGCAGGATGGCCTTAGGGGGAAATAAGAGCAGGTTTCTTAAGTTTATGGCCACCTCTACCATCAAGCCTGTGTGTGCTTGGGCGTTACCCACTTCCTCCTTCGCCTCTGATTGTGTTTGGTGTCTTACCAAACTGCTGATGTGTTTCTTGCCTGCCCACATCCCCTAGGAGAGGTCTGGGAAGTCTGGAGTATAGGCTGCCTCTGAAGTCCTGTAGCTTAGACAGACTTGCTTGCCTGTTGCTCAGACAGCTGGCGAACCCATAAACTCTCCCTAATTTCCCAGCAGCCCTCCATGTTCTCTCCCTTTGGTAAAGATGACTGCTCTGGCAGAGGAGGGGCCCACAGAGAAATCCCAGTGTTCCTAGGCTTCAGGGCCTCCCCCTGGACCTTGCTCCATCTGCCAGCGTGCAAGCGAGGCCCCAGTCAGAAAGAGCTCCTCAGTGACAACCATGCAACCTGCAGACATGCAGAGACACATTATAGAATGGCTTGCCTGGCGCATGTTCCAGCACCCATCCCGAGTCAGCACTTAAACCTGGAAGTTGTGACTTCAGCTCTGCCTCTGGCTCTGAACCAAACCTTTTCTTCATCTGCAGGAGCCTCTGAGAGGACCTGGCCCCACACTGTTCCTCAGTGCTTCTAAAATGACAGCCTTGTGCTTCTCTGTCCTGTCCCCAGCATCTGCAGGACTCAGTCCCTCTGACACCGCCCTAGCGCCTACTTGACTCCCTCGGATCACCTGTTCTCCCCTGACCAGAGAAACCCTTTGGGTTTCGGCTGGGTCTGGATCTTTGGCAGAAGATTTGACAGCTCCAACAGCTTCCTGGTTTTGGTTCATCTCTGGACTCTTGGCCCTGTGTGCCAAGTCTTTGGCCATCCTGGGACTTGGTTTCATTCTCCAAGCCCAGCCCCGTGTCCATCTGTAGATGGCCAGTTCAGACCTTCCTTGTTCTAGTCCATTTGGGCCACTCTTGTATCCAATCTTTCTGGAAAGCATTCTTTTGCATTATCTGGTTGCACCACACCTGACATTGTCCTGAAGTGCCTGAGTGTCTGGTTCTTCTCCCCTATATCGGTGAAATAGGAGGGGTAGGTCTCCTCCATGGCTGCTGGGTGAGAGGGCAGGGGGCAAACGCCAGAACCATGAGCAGGGGAGAGCCTAGAGATTGCATTAGAAAGGGGGATTTAACATGGGCCACAAAGGCAAGCAGACCCAACTGTGCATCCGGAACTGAGGCGCTTTCCCTAGAGAATGCTCAGAGAACCACCTGGGATGAAGATGGGTGTGAGATTTGCCCAGGAAAGAGTTTGTGCCTGGGAAGTGGTCCAGATGGAATCCAGAGAGGGTGCCAGAACTCTGGTGGTTGTTTTCCGTGCTTCTGGCCATTATTTAAGCGAGGCAGGGCCGGTTAAAGCTGTTATGATATGAAACATATTGGCTTATCATCAACAAAGATTTATTAAGTACCTCTGGCTACAAGCCTGAGCCCTTACAAGGCGAGAGAGCCGAGGTTAGAGTGAGTGTTCTGGAGTGGAAGTCGGAGGTGTGGTAGTAGCTATGCACATAGATCATGAATTTTCAAGGCCCTCTGCTGAAAAATCCCGTGTTCTGATTTCGAAAAAGGAGGTCACAGTAACGAAACAATATGGATGGATGCAATGATTGCACCCTTACTGCATGTTAGGCAATGAGTCTCTCTCTCTCAAAGAGGAAAAAAGAAAAAATACATATATTCTATATATATACACAGGAATATGTACTCTATAAATATATATATTATATATAAATATATATTTATATGTATATACACATATATACACATACATATATACACACTATATATATTTATAGTGTATATATTCCTAGCACTATATATACTATATATTTATATATTATTTATAATATATATTTATATCTTCTTAGGAATATTATATATATTTGTATATTCCTATATATAGGAATATATGTATATGTTCTTAGTTCTGACAAAATCTTTTGAAGCTTGCATTATTATTATTAATGCCATCTTATATTAATTGATGAGGCAACTAAGATTGAAAGATTTAACTTTCATACATTTCACACCTAGGCCCTCCGAAGACCCATCACGGTTCCTTTCTATTTAAGAAGTACTTAAACTAAGTTTTATTAACAAAAGTTCCAGTTACGAATGATTAAAATCAGCTTGAGGGAGACAGACACCCAGGTCCTCCACTTAGCCAGATCTGAGATACACAAGACTGTCTGGAGGGATACTTTGTAACTTGACCAGAAGATGTGAAGAACAATTTCAAGAAACATTTATTTAGGCTTTTTCATGGAAAAAAAAAAAGTGAAAGAATAACTCCAGTTTCCTTGGGCCAATTCTTTTGTGAAATACTTTGGTAATGATCAAGAGATGGATTTAAAATACTGGTTGAAATATCAGATCAAATTTTCATCTTCACTATTTGGTGTTATTTTTCTAGGTCTCCACTGAGGGAAAAAAAGAAGTATGTTAAGAAATTGGCCCAATAATTTAAACATTTATGTATTCCAGTGTATCCAAAAGCAGAAAGGAATAGAGGAGGAACTAAGAAGATTTAAACAATTATACTGTTTTAAATAATAAACCAAGAAAATCTGGTAAAGGATTTTTCCTAACTCTGAGTTAATGTAAATTCCACCGAAATTTGGCAAATAGGAAACAAATCTGTGATCAGCGGGCTTGGGTGGGAGGTTCATACAGCAGGATTTCTGCGCTTCCCTGGGAAGTATCCGAGACTTCTGAAACCATGATCATGATGGTTCTTTGGATGCTAAGTGCTCCTCCAGGTGCGTTATTTAGTAGACCCGGGTGCGAGCACTGAGACATCTGGTAAACAAAGCTTTGGAGAAACAGGGTATCTTGAAATTTAGAAACACTAGAATGCCTCAGAGATGCACCGCTACCACCACGAAGAAATCTGTCATCTGAGAAGCCAGTGCCACATTCAGACACACAGGCGATGACGTCTAATTGTGATAAGTGTGGGACCAAATACAGAAACGTGAACAGCCCTGGTCTGAGCACGCAGGACATTGTTCCCTGTCTGTCCCCAGCAGCATACCTCAAACCTGACAAGTCACCCTAATAGACACATCCTAGCCCAGGAACCCGGATCCCGGTTGTGGGGGCTGCGCTCGGCCCCCACCTGGAGCCCTGCGCGCAAGTCCGGTGAATCTGCGAGGCTGCAGGCCCTTACACTGGGCCAGGTGATCCTCGTTAGGCAGTGACACGCTTCTTAATGCAAAACACGATTCAGCTGCAGGCATTGCGCTAAAGCTCCGTTTTCACGGCAGCCTTGGCCCCCACCTCCAGGGGCCCCTGAGCCCAGACCCTGCTCTCCCGCTCCCCGCCCTGTCTCCCGCGAGCGTCACTGTGCTCGATCTTCTGGTCATCGCACACCACTGTTCATAGGTAAGAGCAACAACTCTCCAGTGCCTACCATATGCTGGACGTTGCGCTGAGTTGCTTCATGCATGGGTATTACCTCCTGAAAGCTAAACTGTTAGGTGGCTGCTATTATTAACCCGTTATCCACGGAGATGTCCGGTCCCTCGCGCAAGGACGCACCAGGTGCACGGTTGAGCCAGGATCCGAACTGGGTCTGCAACGCCCTTGCACCTGACCATGACCTCCCCCCAAACCCAAGGCCTTTCTCGCGCCGCTCCGCAAAAGAGGGCCCCATCTCCTCACAGCCACTCTTAAAATCTACCTACAACTGAACTCATCTTTCCCCTAATAATCTCCCTGAATACTTCTTTCAGTTTCCATAGACATGATGTAAAGCCATTGCATTATCGTTGAACGTACGAAGGGGTGAGTCTTAAGTCAACCACGTAGCATTTGTCTTTCGTTCATTCTAAGATGAGTCTTAGATTTGATTTGTGGTTTATGAGACAAAATGGTAAAATTTTCTTTTCTTTTCTTTTTTTTGTAAGACGGAGTCACACTCTGTTGTCAAGGCTGGAGTACAGTGGCGCTATCTCGGCTCATTGCAACCTCCGCCTTCCGGATTTAAGCAATTCTCGTGCCTCTGCCGCCCCAGTAGCTGGGACTACAGGTGCCACCACCACTCTGGTTACTTTTTTGTATTTTAGTAGAGAGTGGTTTTCACCAGGTTGTGCAGGCTAGTCTCAAACTCTTGAGCTCAGGCAATCCAGTGCCTCAGTCTTCCAAAGTGCTAGGATTACAGGCATGAGCTACCGCTCCTGGCCAAAATGGTAACACGTTTAAATGTAATTTTTAATGGATTTCAAAGCAAGTTTGTAGATGACCGGAGATCATGGAAATACATAATTATATTGAAGTGCGCAGATTAAAAATCATTTACACCTGTGGTTAATTATATATCAATTATTTGCATGCATGTTGTATATATAGTCATGTGTCGATTAACAATGGAGATATATTTTGAGAAACGTGTTGTTAAATGATTTAATGATATGCGAACATCATAGAGTGTACTTACTAAACCTAGACGGTACCACCTGCTACACACCTAGGCTATATGGTAGAGCCTATTGTTCCTAGGCTACAAACTGGTACTGCCTGTTACTGTTCTGAATACTGTAGGCAATTGTAACACCACGGTATTTGTGTATCTACACGCATGGGAACATAAAAAAAGTGCAGAGAAAATACAGTATAAAACATAAAAATGGTGCACCTGTATAGGGCACTTACCATGAATGGAACTTACAGGATAGGAGTTGCCCTGGGTGTCAGTGAGTCAATGATAAGGGAATATGAAGGCGTAGGACATGATTGCATATGACTGTAGACTTTATGAACACTGTACATTTAGGCTACACTAAGTTAATTTAAAATTTTTTTCTTCAACAATAAATTAACCTTGGCTCACTGTAACTTTCTTTATAAAATTAAAATTTAAAACTTTTGAACTCATTTGTGATAATGCAGCTGAAAACACAAACACATGGTATAGCTGCACAAAATATTTCTTTATATTTTCTATAAGCTTTTTTTGTTTTAAATTTTTTACTTTCAAAACTTTTTTTTCTAAAAACGAAGACATAAATATACTCATTAGCTTAGACCTACACAGGTCAGGATCATCCATATTACTGTCTTCTACCCCCACATCTTGTCCCACTGGAAGGTCTTCAGGGACAGTAATACACATGGAGCTGTCATCTCCTATGGCCACAATGCCTTCTTCTGGATACCTTCTAAAGGACCTGCCTGAGGCTGTTTACAGTTATTTTTTTTTTAAATAAGCAGAAGGAATATACTCTAATGATTAAAGCCTCGCATAGTAAATGCATACACCAGTAACATATTTGTTAAGTATTATGTACTATATATAATCGTATGTGCTAGACTTGTATAGGGCTGGCAGCATAGTGCCTAGGGCTGGCAGCATAGTGCGTTGGTTTATACCAGTATCACCATAAACAGGTGAGTAATGCATTGTCCTGTGACTTTATGACAGGTATGATATCAGTAGGTGATAGGAATTTTCCAGCTCCATCATAATCTTATGGGACCATCTTTGTATATGTAGTCTGCCATTGACCCATATGTTGTTGTTGACTATATATACATACACACACACATATATACACATACACAACACACATGTGAGTTTGTCACTTGTGTTCATATACATGTCTTCTCTACATTCCCACACCTTTGGCTGTAAATTACCTAAAGACTGAGTTCAGTTAGAATTTGAACCCAAAGTAAAATGAAGATGACATTTCAACCTGAAAAATAGAGATGTCTATTATAAAACAGATATAAACATGGACAATTTTGAGGCTAGTTTATATACTTACTATGCATAAAGAGGTATTTTGGTTTAATTTGTGGAATAGCTGTTTCTGCAAAGTTGTAAATATAATGTTATTTAAAATGCACTGGAAGGAAAGACAAATGGCTAATTAACATAAAAAATGTTCAAACTTATGACTATCAAAGAAATTCAAAGAACACTGACTTGTTTATCAGATTGGCAAGTTTGAAACATTATTAAACTCAGAATTTGAGAGGATAAACATTTGTTGGGAGAATGCTTTGGCAATATGTATCTATATGTTTAAATGTTCATACCCTTTGTCTTGGTAAGCCTATCCTAGGACTTTATTCTAAGGAAATAATGAAATATTTGTAATGCAACATTATGTGTGGTGGGTACAAATTAAAAACAATGATATATCCATAATAGGGGAGTCAGGAAATTATGATAGATCGATATTACATATATATGAAAATGTTTGTATTAAACAAAAAAGTAAGATATAACCCGGTATATAAGTATGCCACAATTTTATAAAACAGTATGTTTATAGATATGTATAGAAAAAGACTAGAAAGCAATGTAGCTTAGTGTTAATAGTGGTGGCGGGTTAATGTTGATTTTATTTTACATTGCTTTGTGCTTCTAAATTTTTGCAAGAGTAGGCCTATTTGTAAAAAGCCCAAATATAACAATTAAAAAATGCATTGGGATGGCTTTCAGGCAAGGTGTCAAAATGAGTAGATGTGGAAACTTCTGTTCCATACATACACAAATTAGGGACAACTTAGAAACAAAAGTTAGAACTGCATAGCTGTGCTCAAGGAAAAGTGAGAAGTCTAGGACTAGAGTCCCACAGCAGTGAGTGTTGGCTGAGGCTGGAGGCCCACAGGAGGTGGGGAGAAGGTAGCCAGTTTGGTATCTAGGATTTCAAAGTGGGAGTGGAACAGAGTGGGTGAGTGGAATCTCACCTCGGGCTGCCGTCATGAAGCCAGTGCTGGGATTGTGGTTCTATGCAGGTGGTTGGAAGTTGAGAAAACTCCAGCTAACCCACTTGGGCTTTCAGCAGGTTTATATATCTACTATGCATAGTAAGTAAACCAGCTGCTTACCAGCTGTGGCAGAGGGTGGAAGCAGAGGCACCTGTGTGACCAGGAGGTGGACCAAGTCCTGACCTCGCTTAAGGTTGGGAACCATAAAGACCCAGGAGGGTGAGGCTATACTTCTGAGCTTCTGATGTTGAGGCATCCCAGCCTAGGGAGGAGAAAAACCTCCTGTACCAGTGTGGAATGATTTGAGCAGCAAGTGACTGTGGCCTAAATCATACAGACATTAATGATTTTTCTTAATAAAAAGAGAATGGAGGTAGGCTGCCTTAGGGTGGTCTAGCAGCTCAACAATGCCATGAAGGATCCAGGCTCCCTCTAACATTCTCTTTTCTGCCTAGTTTGCTGTTTGTTGCCTTAGGTCATAAGATGGCTGTTGCAGCTCCAGGTATCAAGTGTGATTCCTGTCTTCTCAGACACTCCCAAACAGAATCTCATCATATATTGTTAGGATGAACTCGGTCACAGAAGAGGCTGGGAAATTGAACATCTGGCAAAGGGAAACAAATGGTTACAACTGTCTTAGAGTAGGTGTATCTTGGAGCACCTGTTGGCTGGACACATTGACACTTGAGATAAAACTGGGTTTTATTAGTGAAGAAGTGGGGAATGCCTGTTAGATAGGCAACTCCCATGCAGTATGAACTCTCAAACAAGAATGGAAGAATTCATACCTGGAAAACTACAAATAATAGAGGAATCTGAAACTTACATTAAAGCAAATACATTTACAATCTTCAATATGATGAGCAACAACTATAAAATATAAATTAGGTAATTATATCAAGAATAGATGAATATAAATAAAAACCAATTAGAAATCTTGCAAATGAAAAATAGAAGCCTCAAAAAAGCAACCCTCATAAATGAAATACTGAACTGAATATACGGCTGAAGCAATTGAGAGAGAAGCCAGAATTTCGCATATCACCTGAAATGCAGCATTGAGAGATAAAGGTGAATTAAGAGGGACCATGAATGGAAGGTAAGTTGAGAAACTGCAAGTTGTTACAACAGGTATTTCTAAAACACCATAGCAAGAATAGGAGAGAAACAATATTTGAAAAGGTAATGGTTAAGACTTTTCTAGAATTAAAGGGAGACATAATCCTGGCATTAAAAAGGCATTTTGTTTGTCAAATAGAGCAAAACACCTCACACCTAGATACATGCTAGTAAAACTGCAGAATGACAAGGAAAAAGAAAGAAATTAAAAGGCACCAGAGAGAAATTTCGATTACTTACAAAGGAACAGCAATCAGACTGATAGCAACATCAGATGCCAGGTGATGAGGGAATAATATCTTAAAAGTGTTGAAGGGATGATAAGGCGTGGTGGCTCATGCTTGTAACCCCAGCACTCTGGGAGGCCAAGGCAGGTGGGTGGCCTGAGGTCAGGAGTTTGAGACCTGCCTGGCCAACATGGCAAAATCCTGTCTCTATTAAAAATACAAAAAGTAGCTAAGTGTGTTGGCACAGGCCTGTAATCCCACCTACTAGGGGGGCTGAGGCAGGATAAGCTCTTGAACCAGGGAGACGGAGGTTGCAGTGAGCCGAGGTTATGCCACTGCACTCAAGCCTGGGTGACAGAGTGAGACTCCATCTCAAGAAAAAAAAAAAAAAAAAGTGCTGAAGGGAAACAACTACAAAGTTAGATTCTGCATCTGGCTCAATCATCTTTTCAGAGCAGGTAAAAAATAGAAAATGAAAACAACAAAAATAATACGAAAACACCCAGTGTGGATCATAGCCTTAGACAGAAAAGCTAAAGCCATGAAACTAGAAGCAAACATAAGAGAAAAGCTTTGTGACCTTGGGAAATATAAAGATTCCTCAGCTAGAACACACATAAGCATAAAACATAACCCTGATAATTGAATAAATAAACTGATAATTGAACTTTATCAAAATTAAAAACTTTTGCTTTCCAAAAGATGCCATTAAGAAAATTAAAACCTTAAGCCAGTTATAGTGGCTCACACCTGTAGTTCCATCTACTCAGGAGGCTGAGGAGAGAGGTTTGCTGCAGCCCAGGAGTTTGAGATTACACTGAGCTATCATTGCATCACTGCACTCTAGCCTAGGTGACAGAGTGAGACCCTATTAAAAAAATGCTGCAGAGTGAAGTAAAATATTTGCTACACATGTATCTGACAAAGAGTTTGTATGCAGAGCACATAGAACTCTTAAATTTCATATTAGAAAGCAAACAACTGAAAATAGACAAAATATTTGAATACAAAAGAAAAATGGACAAAAAATATGTGAAAAGATGTCTAATGTCCTCAGCCATCAGGGAAATGCAAAAATAAAATCACAATGACAAACCATTATTTACCCACTAGAATTTCTAGAATTAAAAAGACTGACAAAACCAAGTGTTGGTAATGTTGCAGGACAAGGGGAATTCTCATAACCTGTTGTTAGGAATATAAAATTATACAGCAGTGTTGGAAATCTGTTTGGAAGTTTCTTAAAAAGCTAAATTTGTAGCTACCATATGATCATTCCACTCCTAAGTATTCACCCAAAAGAAATGAAAATGTATGTCTACAGTAATACTTACATAAAAAACATTCATAGAAGCTTTAGTAATAATAGCTAATACCTGGAATAACTCCAAATATCTATCACCTGATAAATAAATAATACATTGTATATCCAATATGTAGAATATTGCTTAGCAGCAAAAAGGAACAAACTACTGAAACATACAGCAACAATGGAGAGATCTTTAAATCATGCTGAATTACAGACGCACGGTCATGCTGAAGCCAGATACGAATGAGTGCATACTGTATTATTTCATTTCTGTAAACCGTGGAGAATTCTGTAGTGACAGAAGGCAGATCTATGGTTGCCCAGGGCTGGGGTAGGGGCAATGGTGGGCTGCAAATGGGTACCAAGAATCTTCTGGGGCGATAGAAATGTTTTGTATCTCTATTGTGGTGGGTGTTTTAGGAGTATTTGTATCTAATGAGACTCATTTAAATGGTTTCAGTTCGTCATATATAAATTATTCCTAAATAAATATAAGGAAAATGGGTATAAGAAAGGAGACATTTTAGATATACAAAGATAAGGACAATTTAAATTTTATTAACTTGTAAAATATTTAGGAGGAAAGAAAAAATGAACTTCAAAGGGAGGGTATGTGGTAAAAAATGTAATGCTTTGATTTAGAAAGATGCTTTGAGGGTCTCACAATCCTGGGTAAATCCTTCTGTAACACAACTGACAAGCAAAACTCAACCATTTTAACTTAAAACTTTTGTTTTTAATTTAAAAAATGTCAAATGCACATAAGTAAAAATAGTGGTATAAAGAACTCCTGTATATCTAGAAAAATCCATATTTTCATATATTGAGCTTGTTTGAAATAGGAAATACTGTATGTGTTAATCATTATATAGAACTCTGTGTTTTAAAAGTGTTTTCTTTATTTTCTCTCAATGTATGTCAGATAAAAATTATTTTGCTTATTTACAATATTTAAGAAACATGAAAGATAATTAGGATATTAAGAATTTGAAATGGCATTACCCTCAAGACCTCAAATTATATTCAAATATCTTATAATTTGCAAAAACTTCCCTATTGCAT
>NW_016804438.1:121076-141102 GCF_001698545.2 Rhinopithecus bieti | reverse complement strand
TTTTTTTTTTGGGCGGAGTCTGGCTCTGTCGCCCAGGCTGGAGTGCGGTGGCCGGATCTCAGCTCACTGCAAGCTTCGCCTCCCGGATTTAGGCCATTCTCCTGCCTCCGCCTCCCAAGTAGCTGGGACTACAGGCGCCCGCCTCATCGCCCGGCTAGTTTTTTTTGTATTCTTTAGTAGAGACGGGGTTTCACCATATTAGCCAGGATGGTCTTGATCTCCTGACCTTGTGATCCGCCCGTCTCGGCCTCCCAAAGTGCTGGGATTACAGGCTTGAGCCACCGCGCCCGGCCAAGATTTTTTGATATTGATTTTATTTTTCAAATACATATCATACAGCTTAAACACTTACATAGATTAATTCAAATTCTGTGTTCACTAGCAACTACCTTTTTCTAGGCACTCAATGCAATAGGCCTAGGACATAAGAAATTTGAATAAGACTTGGTCTTAGCCCTAAAGGAGCTGATACTGCTCCAAAAACTCTCCACTTCTGCAGATTTCCTGCCATACTGATAGATGGGAGAATATCATTCCTAGCTTTGTGTGTCTGCTTTGGGATGTAATGAAGACATGCACATACTAGCTTGGATCACTCCTCTTTTCTCCAGGTGGACACTGAAACCCACTTTCCTAAAACCTTCTTTGTTTTTACAAAGGTGCAGGGAACAGCAAACAGTATGCAATCATTCCTGGCACACACACTGTCTAATTCCTGAAAATTTATGAGTAAATGTGCAACACTTCGTGGGTGAGCAATGGTTGTCGTTACAGCAATTTGTAGTGAAATAATGTCATAAATCACAGGGGACTGACCAGCCCCTAAAACAAAAACACCTTTGGCTTTAGACTACAAATGTCCACGTGCTAAGATGTGTCTGTCCTGCCTATTCCGAGCACAGAATGTTAGAACTCTAAGAAAACCAAGAGAGAAAAAAAGTTTTATCACCTCCAGTCTGCTATATTCCCTATAAATTGGTAATAAACACATCTAAGTTACTTCATTACAATGTGATAGATTGTAACAGCAACTGTGAAAGTCCATTATATAAATCATTTAAATAGAGATTCAGACAATTTGAAAAATTCCCATTAATTACCACAAAGTCAGTAACAATGACACCGCGAGGTTCAGTTTACCCTGCTCTTGTGAATACAGACACTTTGAAATGAAGATTATGACTCAACAGAGTGGAGTAGCTCATTAGTCATGTAAAATCTTTTTATTTTTAAACTTTGATGGGATGAGAATTGTTGAACTAATAGATGATAATTGATCTTTTAGAATGAAGAGGCTGAAGTATCTTTAGTGGAACGTATTGCCTAAATCACATTGAGGTTTTTTATGGTCTGTCCATATTTTCAGAAACACCCAGAGCTCATCACATAATGAACAGCTTTGTTGTGCTGAGCCCTGTACAAGAGGGAAAATATTTAGTTGCTTGCCTGGAAGGTGAGGGGAGATCTCTCTGCCTTTTTCCAGTTTGTGGACTATCTTAGAAACCAGAATGATGCATAGTACAGCTCTACCACTGGTTAGGGATTTACAAGTAATCTTTCTCTAGCACAGCCAGTTTGTTTTCTGCTTCTAAGAGCCAGCATGTCCCTCACATCTTCTGTGCCAAAGATCCCATGCTGTCACTCATCACAGACTGTGAGACTGATTACTTCCCTTTCAGCTCTCCACCCTCCTCCCGGCTCTGGTTGATACTCTTCAATGACTGCGAAGGATGCCTCTCTTCTCTACTAAAATCTGAGTATTTTGAGGGCAAGGATCATCTCTTACTCACAGATATCCATGCTTGGTTCTAGATTCAGCAATCTGCACAGAGTGGCGCTGAATTCGTAGTCATTAAACACACATAGGACAAATAGCGTCTGGATACTGAAATCTGAGTGAATCGGATAGGATCTGGGCGTCCTGTCTTGCTTATCACACTCCACCTTCCTGCTCAGAGTCCAGCCCAGGTACCTGGGCTTATGCTGGTGCCCTAGGCTGGCCTCCCTCTTCTTTGCCACCTCCAAGCCACCTGTTTAGCAATCTCCCCCACTCTTCTCCTCTCTCCCACCATTCTGGACTCATCAGGGGCCCCAGGTGCGTGCTACCATGCCCAGGGTCTTACTATGTTGCCCAAACTGGTCTTGAACTCCTGGGCTCAAGCGATCCTTATACAGAACTTATAACTGGCCCAGCCCTGTTCTATGTACTTCACATAAATCAGTTCATTGAATCCTCACAACCTTATGGCATAGATATTACTGGCTTTTTATAGATGGAAAAACTGAAGATCAGAGTGGCTAATGCCTTGTCCAAAGTCACACACAACCACTAAGTGGCAAAGCTGGGACAGAAACCCAGTCCGGCTCCAGGTCTGTGCGTTGATTTGCTCCTGCCATGGGCAAGGAGGGTACAGATGCTAAACTCTGAAAGCACAACCAAAGTTGAGTTTCGCCGGAAATTTGCTGAGTGTCAGGGAGGGCACTAAGTATTTTACATACATTTATTACTTTTTCTGCATTTCAAATTTCTCATTTTGCAAAATGTAAGACCCACAAAAGTTGCAATAGTAGTATAAAATATTCCTGTATATTCTTCACGGACTCACCAAATGCTAACATTTTACCACACTTCTCTCTCATTCTCTCTTTCGCTCTCCATAAGTATGTATATATGCTGTGTGTGTCACATACACACACATATATATATTTGAAACATTTGAGAATAAGTTGCAGACACTATGCTCCTTTACCTCTAAATACTTCAGTGTGTATTTCCTAAAACAAGGTTATCTTTTTCCATGACCAGCACAATAACCCAAATCAGAAAACACATTGATACTAGAGTATTTGCTATGCTAAAGATTTTAGAGTTTTCCAGTTGCCCCACTAGTGTCTCTTTTTGACCCATGATTGAATCCAAGATCACACCTTGTATCTAGTTCTCATGCATCTTTAGTCTCTTAATTTGCAGAAGTTCCTTGTTCTTTTTTTTTGTTTGTTTTGTTTTTTTTTGAGACAGAGTCTTGCTCTGTTGCCCAGGCTACAGTGCAGCGGTGTGATCTTGGCTCAATGCAACCTTCAACTTTTGGGTTCAAGTGATTCTCATGCCTTAGTCTCCCGAGTAGCTGGTACTACAGGTGTGAGCTACCATGACCAGCTAGTTTTTGTATTTTAGTAGAGACGGGGTTTTGCCATGTTGCCCAGGCTGGTCTCAAACTCCTGGCCTCAAGTGATCCACCTGCCTTGGCCTCCCAAAGTGTTGGGATTACAGGCTTGAGCTGCAGCACCTGGCGTATTCCTGTTTCTCATTCTTTGTCTTTCATGACTTTATTAGTTTTCTATTGCTGCTGTAACAATTTACCATAAAATTAGTGTATTTAATGACGAAAGTTTATTACCTTACAGTTGTGTAGGTCAGAAGTCTAACATGGTCTCCCTGGGCTTAAAAAAAAAAAAAGGTACGGGAAGGGTAGCATTCCCTTCTGGAGGCTCTAGGGGGAGGGGAATCTGTTTCCTTGCCTTTTCCAGCTTTTAGATGTCACCTGCCTTCCTTGACGTGTGGCCCCTTTCTGCATCTGCAGAGCTATCAATGGCTAGTTGAGTTCCTCTTGTGTCGTTATGTCTGTCTGACCTCTGACCATCGCTGTGAAAGCCAGGGTTCCCCCTTTAAGGCCTCACGTGATTAGGTTAGGTCTGCCTAGCTCATCCAGGATAATCAGTACATCTATAAGGACGCTTTTGCCATGCTTGCTAACCTCTTCTCAAGTTCCAGGTACTATTGGGGTAATTATTCTCTCTGCTGCTGTAACTTTGATATTTTTGAAGAAGACAGGCAAGCTAAGTTGTGAACTCTTTCTTGATTCGAGTTTATCTTGTGTTTCCACATGCTTCGGTTCAGTGATGCTGTTATGGGTCAGCTGTGTTCCTACCCAAAGCTCCTCTTGAATTGTAGCTCCCCCACTGTCCACGTGTTGTGGGAGGAACCTGGTGGGAGGTAATTTAATCATGGGGGCGGGTCTTTCCCATGCTGTTCTCGTAACAGTGAATAAGTCTTATGAGATCTGATGATTATATAAGGGGGACTTTTCCTGCACAAGCTCTCTTCCATTGTCTGCTACCATGTGAGACATGCCTTTCACCTTCCACCATGATTGTTAGGCCTCCCCAGCCATGTGGAACTATGAGTACATTAAACCTCTTTCTTTTGTAAATTGCCCAGTCTTGGGTATGTCTTTATCAGCAGTGTGAAAATGGACTAATCCAGATGCAATGTTGGCAGGTGGTTCTGCTGCTGTGTTCTCAATCCTGTGTGTCAGGAGGAGTGTGCTACGCCTCTGCCCATTATCGTGGGTGTCATTAACTTTGATCCCTTGACTAGGGTGGTGTGTGGCCATTTGCTTCTCTGTAAAGTTAGTATTTTTCACTTTGTAATTAATTGGTATCTCTTGAAGAAATTCTTTGAGACAGTGTAAATATCTGCTTCCCAGTCTACTTTCTATCCTACCTTCACCCACTAGTTTTAGCATTTGTTGATGATTCTTTGCTTGAAACAATTATTACTGTGGTGGTTGCCAGATTATAGATTAAATGAGAAAATGTAACAACCACGAGATGGGTAGTATTATTGTCCTAATATCACATATGGGGAAATAGGCTTACGTAAATTAAATAACTTTTCCAAGGTCCTATGGCTAATAAGTATGGTGGGATTACAATGTGGAAGTTTCAGGGCATGTTTCGCTTGACCTTCCTGTCCAGAAAGGTGGTTGGTAAGACGCATTGTAGCTGTTCTTAGAAAAAATAAATTAGAAAGTACAATGGACTTTATGCAATGTGATTCTGCATCAAGTTTGATCCATTTATTTTTTTTGGAAAAATAACCTTCACGATGACAAATTCTCAGAATAGAACAGTGGAAATGAAGCGATGGTCAAAACTGTCAACTCTGAGGAGAGTCTTTCTCAAGAAGAGGCACGTGGCACTTCAGCTGAGCCCCTGTTTGGGGGTCTTTCCATCATTGACCTCAGGGTGCACAGTCAAGGTTGGCTCAGAAGGGAGCTATGCTAGAAAACAGCTCATCTGCTGCTTTTGGTAACGGAACCCCCCTGGAAGGGCTCCAGCATGGGCTTGTGTAAGATCAGGTTTCACACTCCAGTGAGCGAACTCCTCAAAGTCCCAGTTAATTTGTATTAAGCACCCAGCTTTCTTCTCCCACTGATCTCCCTTGAGCCCTCTCCACCAATCACAGACGTGGCATGCAAACAAGCCACTTGGAGGGGTTTCTATGACCAATAATCCCAGGCCCAAGCAAGCTGGGTTCTGGCCAGCTCTGTACAGAGGCACCTCCAAAGCTTATTGGTGGAGGAGCTACGAGAGGAACTGAGACTGTCATCGCCGGGGTCCCTGCAGGACTGCGCTGAGTGCCCTCCAGACCCTTTTAAGGAAAATAAATTTTACCTCTGCTTCTTCTGGTTCTGTGCTCCAGACTGAGCTTAATGAGTAACTCATCGCCACAAAATGGGATAATTAGAAGCAGGTGATCTGGGATAGTGCCTGGCCTGTGGGTTTTCCGTTTCTCACTTGAGACTGGAACTTAGGAGCCAGGATTCTTTCCCCATGAATTCTGTGCAGTGAGGTAAGCCCTCCTACTAGGTTTTAACTTTCCCACCAGAAAATAGTATTTTATTTCCTAGCGTCTGAAATGTAGCCGTGCATTTGGTCTAATATGTTTGTGATGTTCTCTGAGCAGCCCAGAGCAAGGGGCTACTGTACAAACCCAGCAGCACTCTGTCTGCAGAACAGATGGCCATGGTAGTACAAATGTAACAGGCTGAAGACACCCTGACTTTGTCATGTTAGATCATGTGCGCTGGTAAATCCTAGGTCTCTATACTAATGCTTTAAGAGAAAATTGACTAAATGGCTTCTGAACTTCGTTAAAATAAACACAGCAAAATACAAAGGTGCTTGATTCTAGCTGCCTTTCTACAAGTGGCTTCCTAAGATGAAGTAGCTATTCCTAGAGTCACAAAAAACCCAAGGCTCACACATAGAGTGTCATACAAGCAATGGAGGAGTGACATTTCAAGGTGGCATTCAAGAATAGTTGGAGTACCTTGGACTCCAGTGAATTTAAAGTTCTGCAGAAGACCTGATCCTTCCATTATCTAGGGAAGGTGATGGCATTGCTTTTCTTGGCAATGTATTCTACGATAGTGTGAGTTCTTCGTGGGCAGGGCTTCTACCTTTGTATCATCCTTGCCTTGTTTAGTCCCTGACACACGGTAAGTGTTTAATAAATGCTAGTTGAATGAATATCAAAGTGATTACAATTCCCCCAGTAAGTCTGTTCTTCTCATTTATCAACCTTAATATCTCTTCTTGCAAATGGCATCCTTATTTCTTTCTTGGAAGTTGAGGAGAACGATTCACATTACTCAGTGTAGAGGGTAGGTCCATTACAGCTTCTCTGCCCACAGCTTTTCCTGCTGTAAATGTCCGTGCACTGTTAGAATCCGCCACTCTTCCTGGCCTTGGGTGATAAGGCCAGGTGCGTTCCTGACTCTGCCCTGTCTGGGAACTTAAGTCTTGCATGACTTGGCTCTTTGCCAGTCATTTGGAATTAGGAAATGAGAGAGAGTGCTCCCGGAATGCAGGCCATGTAGACTTTGGTCTCGGGCCCTGGTAGACTAATCCTGCACCTAGGAAGCTGGTCTGCAGGACGGTGAGTGGGGCAGTGAGCAGAGGAAGATGGATGGAATGTTGTGTAGCCCTGAGAGGCAGAGAGAGGCACTTGGTTCCCTAGGGCATCAGGAATGCCACCTGCACATGGTTTCTTGCATTCGGAGAGATGTTTCTTGTCCTTACCTTAAATTCCTCTCCTTTCTGCTTGAGCTTACCTCAGTGAAGAGCATTCTTCCCACATCCCATTATTTTGTTCTAAAGTGTAAACAAATTCTTATCTTAACCTCTTAACCTCTTAAAAAAGTCTGTAGGAGCGCCTGGCCACTGGTTTGAATGGAAGGAGTCTCTTTCCAAAACTTTCAAGTTTCCTGTGTCGCTTTGCCGTAGCCTCTCCTGTATTCTTGTCCTTCACTTCTGATTGGGTATCCTAAACAGAACGTGATGCTGCTTCTTTAAAATTGTTGTTTGTTTTTCAGAGACAGGTTCTTGCTCTGTCACCCAGGCCGGAGTGCAGTGGTGTGAAACGTGATGCTTCTAATAAAAGTCTGACAAATGCTGTTGAGAGTGAGAAGAGTACCTCAAAATCCCGACGCACTTACGTCTTGGTTATATGATCCACAGCCAGGATTAAAAAAAAATTACTGGATTCTCAAATTAGAAAATATACTTCATTTTCAAAGACATAAAAACCATTTAAAAATAATTTTCTCTGTCTATCATCTATCATCTAATTATCTAGTATCTATCTATCTGTCATCTATGTATATATGTAATCTATCTATCAAATGTCTATCATCTATCCATCCAACCCCTTGGTAACTATGCTGTTTTCCATCCTTCTGCATCCTTCTATGTGAATCTCCTACATCCTTTTTTTTTTTTTTTTTTTTTTTTTTTTGAGATGGAGTCTCTACCCAGGCTGGAGTGCAGTGGTACAATCTTGGCTCACTGCAACCTCCACCTCCTGGGCTCAGGTGATTCTCCTGCCTCAGCCTTCTGAGTAGCTGGGATTACAGGTACCTGCCACTACGCTTGGCTGATTTTTATAGTTTGAGTAGAGATGGGGATTTCACCATGTTGGCCAGGCTGGTCTAGAACACCTGACCTCAGGTGATCCACCCATCTCAGCCTCCCAAAGTGCTAGGATTATAGGCTTGAGCCACCATCCCCGGCCCTTTCTATTTTTTATTCTGCTTAATCTACCAAACATTCAGAGAGGCATGCTAGAATCTCCCACAATGTTTTACAATTAGTCTATTTTTCCTTATAATTCTAACAACTTAATCTATTCTGAGGTTGTTTAATTAAATTAATATAGTTTAAGATGGGAAGATTTTCCTTATGAGCTTTCCCTTTATCACTGTGTAGTGAACATCTTTTCCCTGGTTAAGCTTTTCATCTTAACATTGTGTTGCCTTATATTATTTAACAATACCAGCCTACATTTGGTATGTAGTTATTTGACATGTTTTTTTCTTTTCTTTTTATTTTTTATTTATTTATTTTGAGACAGAGTCTCACTCTGTTGCCCAGGCTGGAGTGCAGTGACACGATCTTGGCTCACTGCAGCCTCCGCCTCCTGGGTTCAAGTAATTCTCCTGCCTCAGACTCCCAAGTAGCTGCGATTACAGGTGCCTGCCACCATACCTGGGTACTTTTAGTATTTTTAATAGAGAGGGGATTTCACCATGTTGGCCAGTCTGGTCTCAAACTCCTGACCTCAAGTGATTCACCTACTTTGGCCTCCCAAAGTGCTGGGATTACAGGCATGAACCATTGTGCCTGGCTGGCATTTCTTTTCCTCTATTTCTTTATTTATAGCATTTCTTTACTAGTATGTTTTAAACATATCTCTTATAGAAACACATAGCCAGATTTTGATTTTTAAAAAGTGATTGAAGAATCTTTCTTCTACCTGGTGGATAGATATCTATTATGATTACAGATGAATTTTTCCTTTTCACTTATTCTACCTTTTCTTTGCTTTAACTTTGCTATTATCCACTTTATTGGTTGATTTAGTTTTCACTCTTTTTTTTCCTCCTTGCACCTCAATTTCATTGGAAGCTATGCATACTATTCCTATTTTTTTTTTTGCTGATCATTCTAAAAGTGTTATATATTATACTTCATATTCATGTCAAGGTAAGTGTTATTTATTTACTTCCTAATAACGTAATACTTGACTAACATCTTAGAATATTTTAATTTCAACCACCCTTCCCATTTGATATGGTTTGGCTGTGTGTCCCCACCCAAATCTCATCTCAAATTGTGATTCCCAGCAGTCAAGGGAGGGACCTGGTGTATCATGGGGATGGTTTCCCACATGCTGTTCTCATGATAATAAGTTAATTCTCATGAGAGTTGATGGTTTTGGCAGTTTCCCCTGCACTCTGTCTCTCCTGCCACCACTTAGACATGCTTTGCTTCTCTTTCACCTTCTGCCATGATTGTAAGTTTCCTGAGACCTCCCCAGCCATGTGGAAATGTGAGACGATTAAACCTATTTTGTTTATAAATTACCCAGTCTCAGTTAGTATCCTTATAGCAGTGTGAGAATAGGCTAATACAGAAGATTGGTACCAGCAGAGTGGGATATTGTAAAGATAACCTGGAAATGTTTAGCAATTTTGGAACTGGATAACAGGCAGAGGTTGGAATAGTTTGGAGGGCTCAGAAGAAGACAGGAAGATGTGGGAAGTTTGGAACTTCCTAGAGACTTGTTGAATGGCTTTGACCAAAATGCTCATAGTGATATGACAAAGAAGTCCAGACTGAAGTAGTCTCAAATGAAGGTGAAGAACTTATTGGGAACTTGATTAAAGGTCACTCGTGCTATGCTTTAGCAAAGAGACTGGCGGCATTTTGCCTCTACCCTAGAGATCTGTGGAACTTTGAACGTGAGAGAGATAATTTAGGGTATCTGGCAGAAGAAATTTCTAAGTGACAAAGCATCCAAAAGGTGACCTGGCTTATTCTGAAAATATTCAGTTATAATGTATAAATGTTCAGCATTCACAAAGAGATGGTTTGAAATTGGAACTTATGTTTAAAAGGGAAGCAGAGCATAAAGGTTTGGAAAATTTTTAGCCTGACCATGTAGAAGAAAAGAAAATTCCATTTTCTGGGGAGGAATTCAAGCCAGCTGCAGAAATTTTCATAACTAACGAGAAGTTGAATGTTAATAGCCATGACATTGGGGAAAATGTCTTCAGGGCATGTCACAGAACTTCAGGGCAGCCCCTCCCATCACAGGCCTGGAGCCCTAGGAAGGAAAAATGGCTTCCTGGGCCCGGACCAGGGCCCCACTGCTCTGTGCAGCTTTGGGACTTGGTGCCCTGTGTCCCAGCCACTCCAGCTCCAGCCCGGCTAAAGGGGCCAAGTGACATCTCAGGCTATTGCTTCAGAGGGTGCAAGCCCCAAGCCTTTGTGGCCTCTATGTGATGTTGGGTCTGTGGGTGCACAGAAGACAAGAGTTGAGGTTTGGGAACCTCTGCCTAGATTTCAGAGGATGTGTAGATTCTCCTGGATGTCCAGGCAGAAGTCTGCTGCAGGATCAGAGCCCTCATGGAGAACCTCTCCTAGGGCAGTGTGAAAGGGAAATGTGGGATTGGAGTCCTCACACAGAGTCCACATGGGGGCACCACCTAGTGGAATGGTGAGAAGAGGGTCACAGTTCTCCAGACCCCAGAAAAGTAGATTCACCAATAGCTTGCACCTTGCACCTGGAAAAGCCGCAGGCACTCAAGGTCAGCCCCTAAAAGCAGCTGCAGGGGCTGTACCCTACACAGTCATAAGGGTGGGGCTGCCCAAGGCTGTGGAGCCCACCCCTACACTGGTGTGCCCTGGCTGTGAGACATGGAGTCAAAGGAGATTTTGGAGCTTTAAGATTTAATGATTGCCTGGCTGGATTTTGGACTTGCATGGTACCTGTGATCCCTTTGTTTTGGCCAATGTCTCCCAGTTGAAATGGGAACATGTACCCAATGCCTGTACCCCCATTATATCTTGGAAGTAACAGTGATTTTATAGGTTCATAGATGGAAGGGAGTTGCCTTGTCTCAGATGAGACTTTGGACTTTGACTTTTGGGTTAATACTGAAATAAGACTTTGGGAGACTGTTGGGAAGGCATGATTGGTTTTGAAATGTGAAAAGGACATGAGATTTGGCAGGGGTCAGGGGTGGAATGATATGGTTTGGCTCTGTGTCTCCCCCCAAATCTTATCTTGAATTGTAATCCCCAGGGGTTGAGGGAGGGACCAAGTGGGAGGTGATTGAATCATGGGGGCAGCTTTCCCCATGCTGTTCTTGTGATAGTGAGTGAGTTCTCAGAAGAGCCAATGGTTTTAAAAATGTTTGGCAGTTTCCCCTGCACTCTCTTTCTCCTGCCACCATGAATGACATGCCTTACTTCCCCTTCACCTTCTGCCATGATTGTAAGTTTCCTGAGGCCTCCCCAGCCATGTGGAACTGTGAGTCAATTAAACCTCTTTTGTTTATAAATCACCCAGTCTCAGGGAGTATCTTTATATAGCAGTGTGAGAACAGACTAATACACCATTTAAAAAAATTTATACCAAGTATTTTAGTTTCATTTGTTTTCACCCATGTGTTATTATTAGCATTGCTTTATACTAGCCAAATCTTCTTTACAAATATTCACATATTTACTGATTTCTTTGCTCAACTTTCTTTCACCTCAGTCTTTTCCTCTGTGTTTAATTTTTCTTCTTGCTGAAATATCTTGTCATTTTTTTCAAGTGAAGTCTTAGTTTGTTTGAAAGTCTGTATTTGTCCTCATTCTTTAATTCTAGTTTAGCTGGGTTTAGAATTCTAAGATGACTATTTTTTTCCTTTTAATATTTTGAAAATACTTTCCATTGTTTGTTGGGTTGTATTATCATAGTTGAAAAGTCTGTTGTCAATCTGACTTTTGGTCCTTTGTGAGTTATCTATGTTGTTTTAAATGCTTCATATAAAATTTTCTCTTTGTCTTTAGTATTTTACAGTTTTCTCTAAATGTGTTAAGTGAGATATATTTTTATTTGCTATGTTTGGTGTTTGAAGTGATTCCAGAATTATATGATTCCTGTCTTTCTTTAGTTCTGAAAATATTGCCTCTTCCTCTTTCTATATTTTCTCTCTGGATATTCTTTTAGAAAATTCTTGGATCTTCTCATTTTATCCTCAATGTTTCTCAAATTACAACATTGTCCATTTCTTTATTTCTCTGTTATTCATTCTGGGAAAGTTTCACAGAAATATCATCTGATTCACCAATTCCTTCACTCACCTCTGTCTTACTTGCTGTCTAATTAACCTATCTATTTAGTTTTAAAACACAGTGACTACATTTTTCATTTCTAGGTATTCTGTTTGGATCGTTTCTTAAATGTCTTTTTAAAAATAGTTTCTTGGTTTTATGTCTTTGTTTCCTCTTTTACGTCTTTTAAAAATACATTCATTCTTAGAGTAATTGCTCTATTATCCTAAGTCCTTAGGGGTTTAATTGCGTTGTTTTTGGTGCTTGTTGATCCTTTTCTCTCATAGTGGATTTTTTTCCCTCATATATCTTTACATCCTAGGTCATGAGCGTTTCTTTGGTGGGGTTTATCTTTGTGAATTTTTCTGGGGAATGAGTGTGTGATGCAATCCCCACCCTCCAACCCCCTGAGTAGTTTTGAGTTTGCTTCTGTGAGATACCTTAAGAATATAAGCATACTGGAAATATTTTTATCTATTTTCTGGGCATGGAGGTTTCTGGACCATATGAGCCTATAAATTCAAACCAAAGATTTGAGTGAGGGTAAGTTCATTGTTGCAAATTCTAAGAGGCTGTCTATTTCCAGCCAAAGTTCAGTTAATAATTAAAGAGTTTCCTTGATGTTTCTCTGGGCCAGTGAATGGATTTTTAAAAATCATCTTTTTATTGAGAATATAACCATGGGAGGGCCCTGTCTTCATCTGGGGGTCTCAGTTCTAACTCCTGGTCTTGTTGGGGGCTAAGGTCTTATTGTCTGTGCTCGTGAGACATTAAAACCTAAGCCTCTTGGTTTGGTTGGCGCTACTGCTGCTCCAACAAAGACAGCCTTAACTTTCTAGTTTCTAATTTCCAGTTCATTTTTAGCCATTGGGAGATTCCTTTACTTTATTATAAGTTTCACTATGAATTTCACAGGATATTTTCTATACAGTTGTCCCTTGGTGTCTGCAGGGGATTGGTTCCAGGATCTTTTGCAGATACCAAAATCTTCTGGATGCTCAAGTCCCTTATATAAAATGGTGGTGCTAGTATTTGCATATAACCTACACATATTCTCTCATATACTTTAAGTCACCTCTAGGTTATTCATAATGCCTAATACAATAAAAAGCTATGCAAATAGTTGTTATACCATATTGTTTTAATTTGTATTTTAAAACTGTTGTATTATTATTTTGTTTTATTTTATTTTTTGCATATTCTCATCCACAGTTGATTGAATCCCTAAATAGGGAACTCACAGGTATGGAGCACTTACTGCACTTTATTCACATTTTTAAGGTATACTTTTAGTGGGAAGATTTTCAGGTTATTTATTCCACCTAATAGAACTAGAATGATCATGATTGCTTCTTACATGTCAGTACTGAACTCCTGCCTTCTAGTGTCAGGTAGGTTGCAGAGAAATAATTTGGTAAATAAGTGTAAAATCACGATATTGGCAGTAAACTCTCTACAAATTATTGCATTATTAGAAGTGAAATTTCCTAAATGAGTCTTTTATGTTTGACTTTAGAATGTGCTGTAGCATGATTGGCATTGTGTCTGTGGGAGTGATAACATGGAGTTGTCATGATAAAATAATGACTTCAATAGAACACAATCAAGACATGTAGCCAGTATATAACTTGAAATTTGTGTGTGTGTGTATATACAATTATATATAATGTATAATACTTAATATATATAATATATACTTGATATGTAAGCCAAATATAATATATGGCTTGCATATATTAAACCTAAATATAATTTGTATAATATATGTAACATAAATTTCAATTATATAACTTGAAATTTGTATATATTTATATCATATGTGATATATATTTAGTATGTATATAATATATAATTAAATGTTGTCCATTATTGACTTAAAAGTTGTTTGAGATATTATATAATTTTCCTGTGATATTTTCCCAGTGTGTGTTCTTTTTTATTTATTTATTTGTTTATTTTTTATTATACTTTAAGTTCTAGGGTACATGTGCACGACGTGCAGGGTCGTTACATATGTATACATGTGCCATGTTGGTGTGCTGCACCCATTAACTTGTCATTTACATTAAGTATATCTCCTAATGCTATCCCTCCCCGCTCCCCCCACTCCATGACAGGCCCGGTGTGTGAGGTTCCCCTTGCTGTGTCCAAGTGTTCTCATTGTTCAATTCCCACCTATGAGAGAGAGGCATGCGGTGTTTTGGTTTTCTGTTCTTGTGATAGTTTGCTGAGAACGCAGTCGGCGCGCCCTCGCCGCGCTGCATACATCTCCTACAAGGACTGAACTCATCTTTTTAGATGGCATAGTATTCCATGTGTATATGTGCCACATTTTTTTCCCTATTTTTTTTTTAATGAGATGGAGGTCTCGTCTCTGTCGCCCAGTTGCTTGGAGTGCGGTGCACGATTCTCGCTCCACTGGCAAGGCTCCTCCTCCCGGGTTAAGCGCACCATGCTCCTCGCTCAGGCTCATGAGTAGCTGGGACTACGAGGGCCGCCACCACACCGGTAATTTTTTTGTCTTTGTATTTTAGTACCATAAAAAGTATCGGGTGTTACCATGTTAAGCAGGATGGCTGCGATCTCCTGACCTCGGGTGATCTGCTGCTCGCCTCCCAAAGCTGTCTGGATTTAGCAGGCATGTGCCACATTTTCTATTCAACTCTGTCCATTGGTCGGAGCTTTGGGTTGGTTCCAAGTCTTTGCTGATGTGAATAGTGCGCGGAACATAAACATATGTGTGCATTGTGTGTCTGTATATGCAACATTCGATTTATTAATCTCTTTGGATTTATAGGCCACAAACATGGGATGGCTGGTCACGAATAGTATTTCTAGGTCTAGATTCTTGAGGAATTCGCCACTGTCTTTCCACAATGTTTGAACTAGTTGCACAAGTCCGGCATCAAACAGTGTAAAACTGTTCCATTTCTCCACATCGCTCTCTAGCACCTATTGTATCCTGAGCTTTTATAATGATTGCACCTCATTCTAACGTGTGCATGATGGCATGCCTCTCATTGTAGAGTTTTTGAGGTTAGCATCTCCCTGATGCAAAGTGGTGATGACATATTGTTCACATGCTGTCTGTTGCTACATATAAGCTGCTCTTTTGAGAATGTCGTTCTATTACCCACTTATTGATGGGTCTGTTGGATTTCTCTTGGTAAACTCTTGAGTTCTTTGGTAGGTTCTGGTATTACCTTTTCAGTATATTAGTCAGATTGCAATAGAATTTCTTCCATTTCAGTAGGTTGCATGTTACTGTGAGATGGTAGCTTTCCTTTGCTGGTAGACAGTTTCTTTACTTTAATTAGATCCATTTGTCAATTGTTGGCTTTGTAGTCTGCCATTGATGGTGTCATTAGACATGAGCTTGGCCATGCTATGTCCTGAATGGCATTGTCTAGTTTTTCTTCTAAAGGGTTTTAGGGATTTTATGGTGTTAATACGAGCATTTAAGTCTCTAATCCATCTTGAATTAATTTTCATATAAGGTGTAAGGAGGGGATCCAGTTTCAGCTTCCTACATATGGCTAGCCAGCTTTCCCAGTACCATTTATTAAATAGGGAATCCTTTCCCCATTTCTTGTTTTTGTCAGGTTTCTCAAATATCAGATGGTTGTAGATGTGTGGTATTATTTCTGAGGGCTCTGTTCTGTTCCATTGGTCTATATGTCTGTTTTGGTACCAGTACCAAGCTGTTTTGGTTGCTGTAGCCTTGTAGTATAGTTTGAAGTCAGGTAGCGTGATGCCTCCAACTTTGTTCTTTTTGCTTAGGATTTTCTTGGCAATGCTGACTCTTTTTTGGTTCCATATGAATTTTTAAGTAGTTTTTTCCAATTCTGTGAAGAAAGTCATTGGTAGCTTAATGGGGATGGCATTGAATCTATAAATTACTTTGGGCAGTATGGCCATTTTCAAGATATTGATTCTTCCTATTTATGTGCATGGAATGTTCTTCCATTTGTTTGTGTCCTCTTTTATTTCATTGAGCAGTGGTTTGTAGTTCTCCCTGAAGAGGTCCTTCTCTCAATGTATGTTCTTTAGTACACTGGTATGTTAGTCTATTCTCTCGCTGCTAATAAAGATGTACCCAAGACTGGGTAATTTACAGAGGAAAGAGGTTTAATAGACTCACAGTTCCACATGGCTGGGGAGAACTCACAATCATGATGGAAGACAAAGGAGGACCAAAGTGATGTTTTACATTGCAGCAGGCAAGAGAGCGTGTGCAGGGGAACTCCTTTTTATAAAACCATCAGAACTCGTGTGACTTATTCACTACCACTAGAACAATATGGGGTTAATTGCCCCCATGATTCAATTATCTTACCTGGTCCCGCTCTTGACATGGGGATTACTGCAATTCAAGGTAAGATTTGGGTGGGGACACAACCAAACCATATCAACTGGTTTCCCAAAATATTTTACAAAAAGTGTTCCATTAGCAAATAATGTTGGAAAATCTTGCTTCTTTTTATACTTCTTGACGAATTTTAAGAATGCCAGTATACGACACTAGGAGCCTTGAGGTAAAGAAATCAGTTTGAATTTTGTTAACTCAGTGTGTTCAAAACTTATTTGACCAAAGAAATATTTTTTATTATTTTAAGTAACACTTGTTAGTATTCCATTCTGTAAAACACAATCTGGGAAGTGCTGTGCTTTTGAGCATGTTTTTGCCAAGATAATCTTTAAATTCTTAGTTAATTTACACACAAGAAGTGTTCCATGTAATCTTCTACTACCAGAATCTTATTTATTTTAAATAAAATTAAATTGATATATAAAATTAAATAACAATGTCCTCCTACAAGATGCAATCATTTTGTTATCTATAAAAGCACTTAAGTTTATTAAACAGGATTTTTAATCGACAACTATAAGCTAACATATGGATAAGAAAACATTTCAAGTATGAATTCTGTTTTTCAATATTAATAATAATATTTCCAATTTAGTCAAATCATATTTGGGACATATTTATATTGAATATTATATTACCCCAGGTAATGGAGAGATTAACATAAAGTGGGTTCTCATACTTCCATTAATAAAATCAGAGCCACAGAAGTTCTCAGTGGCCAAAACCTTGTTATAGTGTTTGTTTTTTTAGATAGCCCAATGGCCTGAGCTCTCAGGGTGGTATGATAGAGGAATTCTGCATATTTATTTTATTATTTTAATTTTTAATTAAAATTATTTGTTTATTTCTTTTTTCCAAGACTCTGTCACTCAGGCTGGAGTGCAGTAGCACAATCACGGCTCACTGCAGCCTCAACCACCCTGGGCTCAAGTGATCTTCCCCTCTCAGCCTCCAGAGTAGCTGGGGCTATAGTAGTTAATTTTTGTATTTTTTGTAGAGGTGGGGCCTCACTATGTCACCCAGGCTGGTCTCAAACTCCTGGGCTCAAGTAACCTGTCCACCATGGCCTCCCAAAGCACTGGGATTACAGGTTGGAGCCACACCACTCGGCCTGCATATTTATTTTTAACATTAATCAATCAACTAATCAATCAATTATCTATGTATCTATCTGTCTCTCATCTGTCAATCATTTATCTATGTATCTACCTGTCTGTCTGTCTGTCAATCTATCACATATGACAGCATGTTAAACACAATCCTTCCGGGCAATGACTTTCAGCTGAAAGTCACAAAGCCCCAAAGGCTGAGAACAAGCATTAGTTGTCACGTGTAACCTCATTCTGAAGTGAGGTGCTAGATCACCCAGGGAGGCCTTGCAAAGGGGAGTGTGGAAATGTAGGCGCCGCCAGCACCAGCCCAGTGCCCACCTGCATGAGGTTCTGTAAGAGGAGTGGAAAATTCATCAGGAGGCGTCTGGGTTTGGCCAGAGAAGCGTAACTGTTGAGGGTGATGGGCGACATTACAGGGTCAGACAGGAGGTGTCTGGGTTTGGCTGGAGAAGCATAACCGCTATGGGTGATGGGTGATGTCACAGGGTCAGATGTGATGCAGCTGTAGGAGCCCAGGCAGCCATGTGGGCTGCTCCTCTGCACCTGCTGCTGAGCTGGAGCTAGCTGAGGACCAGGCAGCCGAGCAGTGAGAAGGGACATTGCAGGTGAACGAGAGTGGGGAGAAAATGAAACCTGTGAGATGAGCTGGAACCCACAAAGACAATTGAAACCTGCGATTTCAGGTCAGGATCAGCCCCTGACTCTGACTGGCATCAACTCAGTGCTGTGGGGGCCTGCAGGGCTGCAGGCCTGGGGGCTGCACCCAGTTGGTGCAGGACCCAGAGAGGCTGAGCAGATATGATGGGAGCTGGAGAGGGTGGGCGTGCGGATGTGGCAAAGAGGAGAGACAGCAGATAAGCCTGCAGCCAGCCTGCCTTTAGGACATCAAAACCACGGCTGCAGTTCCACATCCATATTCCAGATCTTGTGCAAAATGTCTCTGTGGCCCACACTAGCCTAGAACCATACATGGAAGAGAATTTGTCTATGGAGAGAATATCAGTGTGCTGGGCCCCTTCCCCACACCTGCCATGGGGAACATCCACAAGTTATGTTGGGAGTTGATTCTGGAGAATTATTCAGAGGGCTTGACACATGTTCCCTGAAGTCTGGGGATGTAGGAACTGAATGTATGCCAAGAGGTCATCGAGGTGTGAGATGTGGCTGCCCCTGCCAGGTGTCACCACAGCAGGGCAGCCTGGAATGAACTACATGGCCAGCATCTATCAGGGAAAAATGAGAGCATCCCCAGAGGGTTGGGTATGGACCCTGCAGGAGAGAGCTGGTGCTGAGCTGACATTCAATATGTTTGTGGAATGAATGAAAGGTTTTTCATTTCGGTTTTACATAAAACATAATTTATCAATTGCTTTCCGATATCCAATGTTCTCTTCCTCCTTCATAGCAGCACCCTCATTTGACATGGAGTAATGAGGCTCAGTAAAAGGCTGGATCGTTTGGTTTCCCTTGCGGTAAGATACGAGGAGGTGACTAGGCTGACTGAGATACAGAAACAGAGGTGCTGAGTGGTGGTTTCCAGGAGGCCCTGTAAGGACAGCCACTCAGCTGGGAGAGGCCCTCTGTAGCCTTTCCAAGTGGACATGATCGGTGAGGTCTGGCAGCTACTGTGGACTGTGAGGTGACACGGGGGTGAAAGGAGCAGGCTCAAATGGAAAAGCAGAAAGACAGTAGTCACTGGTGCCTCTGTGACATGGCATTAAGCAACGTGACCAGCACCATCCCAGATCATTTTCATAATGCTTACCCAACACAGTATTTGGGAGAGAAAAACCTGGCACAGGCTGCTGGTATTGAAGGATGGAAGTGTTGGATTCTCCTTGAAAACAAGTATTTTTTGAGAGGAGGGATCCAGATAAAAAGTCATGTGAATGGGGCTTAGGTGAGTGAGGAATGAGGCAAAAGGCTCAGAAGATAAGTTCTGGAATGGACTCTGTTTCTCGAGGAAGTTGAAGAGGATATTTGTAAGAAAACCCTGGAAAATGCAGGCTATAAACTGTCACATCTAGTCTAGGCCTTGGCCTGTTGCTTTTCCCATTAACAACTCATGTGGAGAGGGACATGGTGTTCTTAGCTCTGTTTCAGGCAGAACATGTAGTAAGTACCAGGAGATGATATCATGAATTGTGCTTACATTCACAAAAATACAAAACTTTGACATTAAAACAAAAACAAAACAATAAAACAGCAGTCTGTGTCTCAGCCTTTGAGGGGTAAAGGATGGTTGGAGTTACAGCTTTCCCTGGGGTCTTCATGTCTGAGTCTCGCAGTGCATCGGCCTCTGCGTCTGTCTTAGTCCCGGTTATGTGGTTGTGGCAAATCTCTCTCTCTCTCTCTCTCTCTCTCTCTCTCTCTCTCTCTCTCTCTCTCTCTCTCCCCCCACTCTGTGTGTGTGTGTGAGAGAGAGAGAGAGGGGAGAGAAAGAGACACACACGGAGACAGAGAGAGACAGAGAGACAGAGATAGAGAAACAGAGACAGAGATAGAAAGAGACAGAGATGGAGTGAGATGACAGATAGAGGAAGACAAAAGAGACAGAGGAACAGAAAGAGACAGAGAAACAGAAAACAGAGAG
>NW_016804438.1:85402-120855 GCF_001698545.2 Rhinopithecus bieti | reverse complement strand
TCTCTCTCTCTCCCCCCCCCCCACTCTGTGTGTGTGTGTGAGAGAGAGAGAGAGGGGAGAGAAAGAGACACACACGGAGACAGAGAGAGACAGAGAGACAGAGATAGAGAAACAGAGACAGAGATAGAAAGAGACAGAGATGGAGTGAGATGACAGATAGAGGAAGACAAAAAGAGACAGAGGAACAGAAAGAGACAGAGAAACAGAAAAACAGAGAGACACAGACAGACACAGAGACACAGAGACAGCGAGGGACAGAGAGAGACAGAGAGGGACAGAGAGAGACAGAGAGTAAGTTCTGGAATGGACTCTATTTCTCCAGGAAGTTGAAGAGGATGATTGTAAGAAAACCCTGGAAAATGCAGGGTATAAACAGAGAGAGAGGGACAAAGAGACATAGAGAGACAGAGACACAGAGACAGAGAGGGACGGAGAGAGACAAGGACAGAGAGGGACATGGAGGGATAGAGAGAGGCGACTCTGTGTCGGTCTGTTGCTTCTCCTCTCTCATGTTTTCCCTTTCACCCTTCCTGGCTCTTCATGTCCTTCTAGTTTCTTCTTCCCCTGAGTTTGATCCCTGATCCAGCCCCATGAAAGCACTGAGCCACACTGCATTTTCCGTAACGATAGTCTTGATTCTGTTCCCGGTGTGGGCCAGTCGCCCTGGCAGAGCACATGTTCCTCACCTGGTCATCTGATCCTTCAGGGAAGGGGCATTTTTAAGTCAAGAATGGGTTGTTGGCGACTGCCCTGGATGGGACTTTCGTAGGGTACTGAGTGGTACCTAATTCAGTGGGCTCCGTGCCAAGGCTAAGATGGAATGCTGTCCTACAACTCCAATCGCATCTTCATTTGAAAATGGCCCGAATGGAGCTTCCCATCTGGGTTCTTAAGAGGCTTCCATATGGTTGCCTGTGGCCTTTTTCAGTCAGGTGTGGGTGGTTAGGATCTTTGGTCCTGGCCTGCCCTTTTCTGGGCTTCTCTTTTTCAGGGAGCTCTGAGAGATTTGAGGATGTGTATTAAGCATATGTGTGACTCTTGAGGCCTAGCTGACATATTTCCACAGGTGACACATCTTTCCAGGGCTAAGCCCCGCTAGGACAAGAGGGACGGAAAGTGTGGAGAAGTGTGCATAATTCCGGAGCCGAGAGGCTGCGGGGCCCAGCTGTAATAAAGCTGTCTGTTAGGAAGTTATCTTTCATATACAATTGCTTCCCCTAAGCTCTTAAGCACATTAACTGCACCTGTAATTATACACACCTCAGAAAATGCATAAAAGCTGCCTTCTTAGCCAGACTAAATAAAACTGCAGTCTCCTTCATATCCTCTATTGCCTACTATACCTTAACACTAGGGGGAAAAAAAAAGGAAAAAGGAATGAAAGCAAAGGGAAGAGGTAATTGCCCATTAGAGAGTTGCTCATAAGTGAACTTTGCCTCTCGTTTACAGCATTAATTTTGCTCTGCGTGAACTGCACTTGACAGGGCTCGGAGGCTGAGAGTTCTCGCTGCTCTTGCCGGCCTGCGAGGCGATTTGCTGCCGATTTGCATTTCAGAGAGTGTATGTGGTGCAACAACAACAACAACAAGGCATTTCATTCGACTCCCAGGAATCGCTGTGTCAGGGTGAAGAGCACGTATGATTTTCTCCGGGAGTCTCTCCTTTCTTTCTCAATGACCTACTTTCTTGCACTGGACTATTTTGCACCATTCGGTACTAATGAGCCTAAAACCCCTGCTAAGTTCTTCCTTTATGCCATACTGATCTCCTCCTCCTCCTCCTCCTCCTCCTCGTCCTCCTCTTCCTCCTCCTCCTCCTGCAATAGCTCTTTCTCGGGTATTTTGAGGACCAGAGGGAAAAGACAAATTCCCTGAATATGGGGTCCTCAGGCATAATCCCATCCCGCTGGGGTTTATCTATCCGGCAGGGCATAGTCACGGATACAAATCTGGTCCAGCAGCCAGACAAACTTTTCACATTAGGAAGGGGGATAACGGGCAATGACTTGCCACGGCCTCCTTTCAAAGCCTACTCTAACAGAAACCATTCCTTGTACAGTGTCAGTAGAATTAATTGGCTGCTAATCCACAGGAGATGTTCGGATCGCCTACAGTTTATTTTATGAGTCCTCCAGGATCAATTTCATGTTTGAATGACTATTCCTATCATATATTTACATACACAGTTGTCCTTTGTATTCAGAGATGACTTGGTTGCTTTTTTACTCCCCAGGTATATTCTTTTTGGAAAAGGCAGACGTGTTACCTGAAGCTTTTTTGGAAATTAGCAAATATTTATCCAGCACCTAATCTGCAAATACAGATGGTCCATGACTTATGATGGGGCTATGTCCCGATAAACCTGCCATAAATTGAAAATATGTTGAAAATGCATTTAATACACCTAGCCTCCTGAACATCACAGGTTAGCCCAGCCTTCCTCAAACATGGTTAGAACACTTACCTTACCCAACTGCAGAGTTGGACAAGATCATCTCATGCGAAGCCTGTTTCATAATAATATATGAGGTAGATTCTCAGTCTCGTTTTGGGTTTGACCGACGGCAGGGATAAACTCTCCACTTCATAGATTCGTAGCCCATGCACCTCTCTTGCCTTTGAGAAGATTCTTTCTTATCATGCCCTGGACCCCCTCTGTTGATCTGAGAAGTGGAGAAAGAGAGAACTCTAGGGTGCTGCTGGTGTTAGTTTTGTGAAGAGTGTGAATCCATTACTATCCAGTCATTTAAGAGGGTGTGAGATCACTACTCTCTGAAAAGTGGAAGAGATCAAAAAGGCCAGAGGAGAAGCTGGGGCAGCAGAGGAGGAGGGGGCATTGGGGGGTGAGCGCAGGCCAGCAAGGTGGGGGACAGGGGAGGGGTTGGTGGCAGCTGCTATGCGTTGCCAAGACTCCTAGAGGAGAAATAGGGGAATGGGGTTTGGGGGAGGTTTTGCTTCTTGTATGTCTCCCTTTGGGGACTCTTTTAGAGTCATCAGTAAAAATGTGGCTTTGCAAGGATTTTTGGAGTCCGGTTTATGTCTCTTTGTGGTGCATGTGGCAGAGTGCCAGGTTAGCATTGGAGGGAAGCAAGGCTGCTCGGAGACACAGCTACTTTAGAGGGCAGAAGCAATTTGATTTCTCCTATTGAGATGTATTGGAGCAGAGAGAATAGGGAAGGAAATAAATCCCTTACATTTTGAGGCCATGACAGACATCCTGTTACGCATGACTATTTCACTTGTTGTTGGGGATGTGAACAGGTTTGTAGGCTGATCATTCATTCATTCGTTCAGTCAACTGTAAAACAGACAAAATCCCTGTCCTCATGGAGCTCACATTCTATGTAGAGAATGCCTTCACACTTCCAATTAAACTTTGCTGTTTATCTGCTTTGACAGATCAGGAGATCGTTCAGATAGGACCCAAACCTCATACCTGTTGTTGACAAAGTTTAGTAAATCAGTGTTGGAACAAACAGAATCTTCTGCAGCAGTTCCAAAATGCAGGTCTGCAGATGAGATGTCTGTCTCTTTACATCAGTAGCTCATGTTAATAGGCCCCTGAGCTACCTATAAACAGTGCAGAATCCCAGTCCTCCACCTAGTACAGTTTGATTCTGAAGGTTCAGGGTAGGGCCAAAGAATATGTATTTTTAAACTAAGTTCCCAAATGATTCTTTTGTGAGTTAAGTTTTAATTATACACATAATTCAGAAATTTATATTTGGTAAAGTTGCTCTCTCATCCTGTTCTCAGTCCAGCCCCATTCCCACAGAGTCTGGTCTGTATACATCTAGACCCACTTCTAGGAATGTATATATGTAGATTTATTCTAATATAAAATATATAATATTGTTTCATGAACTCATTTTAGAAATAGAAATGGGAGCATTCTTTACATGTGGTCAGTTTCTCAGCCTCCCCTTTGTCTGAAGCTGGTGTGTAGGTACATGGGTTGGAGGGGCACGGCTTATGCTATCTCGGAGCTGCTAGAAGGGGTAGGGGTCTTAGGAATCAGTGTTTTTGCTTCTTCTGGTGCAAGAGCTATGGTCCCAGCTCAGCTGGCAGCAGTTTGCCCCTGCTATTCCCAGTGACGTCTGCAGGGGGGTAACATCACTTTGTCCTGGCTGAGGTTGGTCAGAGCCTGTGAAACTCTCTGACTGGCTCAGCTGCCTTGATTCCTGCTGCTCCCAGCTACATGCTCCATCCAGCCTGCAGCCTCCAGCTCCTCCAGCCTTTGCTGTGGGGCCACCTCCTGCTGCTGCCAGGGTTCCTACACTGCACGTTCTCTCTCAGTCCAAGGCCTCTTCATGGCCCATTGTGCCAAACTGGCCCTTGACGTCCAACAGGGAAAGTGAAAGAATACAGATAATTCCATCCGAAGGGAGTGGCCTATACTCTAAAGTTATTTCCTTGCTGAAAATTTTCTTTGGCCTGTGTGTCAAAAGCTAAGATCTTTCTCTGGCATTCTTTTGGTATCAAATCCTAGCCATCCTGCAAGCTGAGAAATGCCTCAGATGGAGCAGGTTAGGGAAGGCAAGAAGAAAGGTGCACGATTCATTTTCAAAATATTGCTCCTTTTCATCTCATAAACATGGTGTCCTTTTCATCTCATAAATCATTGGTTTGTGTAACTGACAGTCAAAACACAGCCAGAGGGGCTACTACTTCTTGCACCTTTACCCCCAATGATTTTTTTTTTTGAGACAGTATTTTGCTCTGTTGCCCAAGCTGGAGTGTAATGGTGTAATCTCAGCTCACTGCAACCTCTGCCTCCCGGGTTCAAGCGATTCTCCTGCCTCAGCCTCCTGAGTAGCTGGGATTACAAGCAGCTACCACCACGCCTGGGTAATTTTTGTATTTTCAGTAGAGACAGGGTTTCACCATGTTGACCAGGCTGGTCTCAAACTCCTGACCTTGTCATCTGCCCACCTTGGCCTCCCAAAGTGCTGGGATTATAGGCGTGAGCCGCCACGCCTGGCCAATGGATGTATTTGAGTGCAGTTTTTGACCAAACATTAAGAGAGACTCTCCTGTCCTAGCCAGGCCCTAAATTACTTAATCTATTCTTTTTATAGTTCAACAAGGTAATGAATCAATAGCCCAAGAGACTGATGTAGTTAAAAATCCTTCATAACAACTCCATTTTATTTTCTACTTAAGAAAATATGGCCCAGTCATGGTGGCTGATATGGTTTGGCTCTGTGTCCCTACCCAAATCTCATCTGGAATTGTAATCCCCATAATCCTCATTAGTCAAGGGCAGGACGTGTTAGGAGGTGATTGGATCATGGGGCAGTTTCCCCATGCTGTTCTCGTGATAGTGAGTGAGTTCCCATGAGATCTGATGGTTTTATAAAGGGCTCTTCCTCCTTCACTCATTCGTGTTCTCTCGCCTGCCACCATTCAAGATATGCCTTTGCTTCTCTCTTGCTTCCTGCCATAATTGTAAGTTTCCTGAGGCCTCCCCAGCCATGTTTAACAGTGAGTCAATTAAATCTCTTTCCTTTATAAACTACCCAGTCTCAGGTATGTCTTTATAGCAGTGTGAGAACGGACTAATTCAGTGGCTCACACCTGTAGTCCCAGCACTTTGGGAGGCTGAGGCAGGCAGATTGCTTGAGCCCCGGAGTTTGAGGCCAGCCTGAGCAATATGGCAAAACCCCATATCTCAAAAAATTAGCTGGGTGTGGTGGCCTGTGCCTATAGTCCCTGCTACCTGGGAGGCTGAGGTGGGAACATCACCTGAGCTGGGAGGTCGAGGCTGCAGTGAGCCATGATTGCACCACTACACTCCAGCTTGGGTGACAGAGAGAGACCCTATCTTAATAAATAAATAAATAAAAATAAAAAAATGGAGTAATTGTGGGTGATACACTATAAAGTGACTCCCAATGAGTCACAGTTCTTCATAATCGCTTCTCCTTGAGTATTTGTGGCACCTGTGGTTTGTTTCTGGCCAACAGAATATGGCAAAGGTAATGGGATGCCGCTGCTGTGATGATGTTATGTTGTATGGCAAAGATAAATGGATGTATCATTAAGGTACCTAAACAGTTGATTTTGAGTTAATCAAAAAGACTGTTCTGGGTGGGTCTGAATTAAAGGTGAAAGCCCTTAAAAGAGGAAGTGGGACCCTCCTTGATGTCAGAGACACTTTACTTCTGGCCTTGAAGAAGCAAGTGGCTATGAGTTCTACAGCTGCGAGGAAATTAATCCTGGGGAGCTTGAAGGCGAATTTTTCCCCGTTAAGCCTGTGATGAAATGCAGCACAGCTGACACCTTGACTGCAACCTTGTGAGACCCTGAGTGGAGGAACCAGCTAAGCATTGGCATGCTCCCGACACACAGAAACTGTGAGACAATAAACGCCTGGTGTTTAAAGCCACAACATTTGTGGTAATTTGTTAGGCAGCAACAGAAAACTAATACACAGTTGACCCTTGAACAATGCGGGGATTAGGGGTGCTGATCCCCTATGCCCTAAAAAATTTGAATGTAACTTTGACTACCCCAAAACTTACCTACTAGTAGCCTACTACTGACCAGGAGCCTTCCCTGTAACATGAACAGTTGATGAACACATATCTTGTATGTTATGTGTATTATATACTATATTCTTACAATAAAATAAGCTACAGGAAAGAAAATGTTAATAAGAAAATCAAAAGGAAGAGAAAATATATTTACTATTCATTAAGTGGAAGGGGATCATCATAAAGATCTTCATCCTCATTTCTTCACGTTGAGTAGGCTGAGGAGGTAGCAGAGGAGGGCTCAGAGGAAGGTGTGTGGTTATTGTCTGCTCAAGCCTTTTCTTGCCAATGTCTTATTGCCCATGCCAGGGAGCAAGGTCAGGTGAAGGAACTGCCCAGTTAATATCAGCAATCAGCTAAGTTTTCCCATTGGGCTACAGAAACACAACCCAGACAACTGGATTGGTTAATCTGGTCTTGGTGTTAAAGGACTATGGCAAGAAATTACCTCCATTCTTTTGCAAGTGATATATTATTGCTCTATTTTACAGTTCCAAAATTTAGAAGTTACAAAGTGTCCAGAGCTCTGGCAGTGGTACAATTTAGTAGGCTATACCATTTCATAGGGTTGCTCTAAAATAACAGTGGCTAAGTTTTGTGAAAAATGGTCCAACTCATGCTGCAAATGATGGTCTTGTTACTGGAGACATGAACAATTGATAATGGCTGGGGCTGGCTTTTCTCAGTTCTTTCTCCAAGCTTGAAAACAGACCATATAATTGTAGGTGGTCATATTTGCAAAAATGTCTGCAGTAAGGACACAACTCACCTGTTTACAATTAGAGCTTGTGGGCCCTAATGTTTTGCATGTTGAAAGTAGACTTTGTGTAAAACCCTTAGCTCGCATAAGGGCTTCAGTGCAAATTTTTCTTGTCCATGGACATATTTTTGTTTCAAAGAGCCAGGTAAGTATGGTACATTGAAAAAATATGTTTACTGTTGCTTCCTCTGAAAATTGCATTAAAATGATAACAACGGAATTAAAAAGGCATAGTCCTACAAGGACAAAGGGAGGAGGATATGCTCACTAAAAGTAACAACAATGGGGAGGCTCTAAGTCAGATGGATATTGGTCTCTGATTTTGCAGAAGGGAAAACCTACAGCCTAAGCTGGTCAAGAGGAAACCGAGCCACAGGCTGAACTGAGCCACAGCTTCTAGGAAGCCCAGGAATTGGTGTCATCAGCAACCTTGTGGAGGTGCAGGTGGGAGCATAAACTGGAGGACTGGTTGAAAGTCTTCCTAGGAAGCAATGAGAACCCTTCCCGACCCAGTCCCTCCAGCAGAGGCAACACCAGGCTCAGCTGAAGGCAGAGGTCACAGTGATAACAAGTAATCCAGTAAGAGTCTATATATTGAACATGTGCTCCAGTGCTTCTCCTCCCCACCAGCCCAGTAGGGCATCCAATCCAGGAATCCCTCTCTGGAGGCTGCTGGTGCCGCTGCACCATGTTGGCCTGATGATGGCAGACCCAGGCTTTGGGTTGGGTAGACCTGCTCCTGTCTTAGATGTGCTGCTCACACAGCTCCCTAGCTGTGTGATTTAGAACAAGTTACTTAATTTCTCTAACCCTTATCTGAAATTGTGGGAAAGAAGCGCTTTTATCTTAGAGGCTTGTGAGGACTTAGTGAGGTGATGAGTATAAAAATTCTAAGAAAAGATCCAACTATTTCTGAAAGCCATCACTTGGTCTCTGAATGACAGTAGAGAAATGTTTGCATTGCTCTTGCCAAGAATCTATTCTTTCATCTGACTCTTTAGGATTCAGTCTAATAGATAACATAATAAATAATTAAGAGGACTTTTCTACCCCTCCCCTTAACAGCTGTAGTGGCCATATTTAAAATGTTAGCCACAGTACAAACCTGGTTAGATGATTCCTTTTTAAACCAGTTTCAAATCAGTCTAATGAGATTTTTCTTTTAACTCCTTTCTTTTATCTCAAGGGTGCATCAATTTCACGTCCTGAATACTTTTTCAAAGACATAGCTTTGATTTGAAAACATGGTCATGATCCAGAACACATTTTATGTATTACTTGACTGTAAGATCTTTCCAGAAATCAGTCGCTCACAGACTCTGTGACATCTATTATTGAATGAACATCACTTCTACCTATATCTTGAAGAACGTCAATCTAAATTAAAATATGCCGAGTTTCTTAACAGCATCAACGGGTTTTCTAATTAACCTATGAATACTGTCAATCTGTTAATATAGTTCTCTTGTTCTTTTAGAAACGAGTTATATAACATTTCTTTTATTTACTCTAGCAATTTCAGAACTCAAGTGCTCCTTAGGGTATTCCAAACTTCCTTTCAAAAGTAAAGAAAATATGAGTAACATGAATTATTTCATCATATTGACTGAAGACTTTTTGGCTTCTAGGATTTTTTTCATACCAGTAACTTGAACTTCATGCATGGCCCTTTCTGCAATGCCCCATGTCTATAAGAGTCTATCTTATAAATTCCTGTGGTGAGGTGGATTCCTGAGGTTTGGTTCAAGGAGCATGTAGGCAGTAGCTTTTATGATCCTTAGTCTGGCTTGCTTAACAAAGTTGCTACAATGTGTCTTCTCCCCAAGAATGGGCCTCAGTGGGGGTGAGGTGGGCAGTGGGGTGGCGGGGGGAGAGGATTCGATTAGCCACAGTCCTGGCTTTATGGCACATTCTCATTATTGATCCATACACAGCTTTTATTTATTGTAGAATAATGGATATCTGAAGATTCAACATGTAACCCAATGAATAGAACATTGAAAGTGACTTCTATTTTTCTTTGCCCTTCCCTGTACGTTCCTCACGGGGTCTTCTGGGACTAACTCTTTTTTCTTTTCAGTTTTTTATTTCAATCTTTCATCGTGTTCTAAGATTCATTCATTTTGTAGCAAGTAGCTGTAGTGAGTTTTTACTGCTGGGTGTTATTTCACTCTGTGGCTGTAGTATAATTTATGTATCTGTTTTCTACCAAAATGGGTACAAGCTGCATCTTTACCCTGGCCAACTCTTGGCAACACCGGAGGACAAAAAAGTAGGACAAAGCTTGTCATTGGTGCCTTTTGGTATATATTTCTACCCTTCCTTATTCTCTTCTCAGGGAATCATCTGAGTGTTCTGCTTGGCACATAGTCGACAACAATAAATGTTTGTTGAATATTGTAAGTGACATAAAATTTAGGGCAACTCCAGACAAATGAAAGGGGCTGCCCTGAGCACTGAATTGAAGCCTCGTCTTGGCTTAGAGGAAAGAGTGCTGTGATCAGTTATCAATGTCTACATGGATGGGGCCTGGGGAAATGGGTGCTTAGGAGCCACTTATTACCACCCCAGGTTTAATGGATTACCTTCCTCATGGACTTTAAAAACTCAGCTAGAGTCATGAGCATGCATTAAAAAGAAAGGGATAGAACTTCCATTGTGGAATTTCAAGTTTCAGTAAGTCTGGGTAGTCTCTCTGGATACTGGAGATGATCAGTGCTCTTGGTGCTCTTAAACCACACTGTAACCTTCTTTCCCCCTCCCTCCCTCCCTCCCTTCCTTCCTCCCCTCCCTTTTCTCTCTCCTTCTTTCTTTTTCTGTCTCTCTCTCTCTCTCTCTCTCCTCTTTCTTTAAGACAGGCAGATCTCATTCTGTGGCCGAGGCCGGAGTGCACTGGCACAATCATAGCTCACTGAAGCCTTGAGCTGCTGGGCTCTAGTGATCTTTCCGCTTCAGCCTCCTGAGTTGTTGGGATTACAGGCATGAGCCAACATGCTCAGCTTCCACGTATTTTAAACGTTGGTTCTGGTATTTTATTCTATGTTAAATATCTAATGTAAAAAAGTGCACATTTTCCAGGAAACCGTCTGTGGAAAAGGTGTTGTTTTCATCCCTATGGTTAAATGTAGATTTTCTGTTTAAAAGTAAATCTTTCACTTGTGAAGAATGGATACGATGACACTTAAAGTAATGTACTTTTAAGTTGTCTAGTTGTTTAAATGTAGTGATGAAAAATTAACCAGAATATTTCTGGCTATGGCCCCAAAGACCTTTTCCTGAAACTTTTATTTCTTTGTTTTGTTCTCATTCAAGTATTGATAGCTTTAGTGATACTACCTCCAACTCTAGCCTCACTTTTAAATGGCTTGTCATAAACTGTTAGAGCTGGGATAAATATCAAATATCATTTGGTCGAGTGTGTTTCAGATCATCATCTAAGGAGACAGCATAAAAGACCGATTTCTGGGCTCCATCCTTAAACTAATAAATCCGGTTACCTGGGTGGAAACCCAGGAGTGTGCATTTTATACAACCTCCCAGGTGACTGTGATGCTTATTAACATTTGAGAAACACTGATCTGTTATAAATCTTCTATAGTGGAGGAAACTGAAACAAAAGAAGTTAGGGACTTATCAAGGGTTGAGCACTAACAAATTCATATCTGGGCAGTCACATGAGGTGAGGTTATAAGACAAAAATGAACGTTTGTTTTTTTATTTATGTGGTGGGATTTTAAATGTCTTATTCTCAATCCCAAAGCTCCCAGGCTGTAAATGTGCCTAAAACTCCTGTAATCAGGAGTTAGTTGTTTCCTGTTACCCTGCGTATTCTTTTTTTTTTTTTTTTTTTTTTTTAATGCAATGACTTGATGTTATTGGGGATCCCTGAAACATCCTCTGCTATTACTGGGTCAGAATTCTTTTTGGGGTTCTTTTGAGAGCAAAGAAATTAATCACTATTCTTATTCTAATTACACCAAGATCTATGAATCCATTTTCCAAAGATACTTAGATCTTGCAACATGGGAGAATAGTCACATCAGAATATTTACTTCTTCAAAATATCTCTTTTTTTCCGGAAATTTACTAGTTTATTGTTTTATGATTCATTTGAGGTACAGGGAGTCACCTGTCCAACATCATCTCAAATAATTAAAAGCCCTAAACTCCTGTCTCTTCCCCAAAGGGAGAATAAAAAAAACTAGCATCTCCCATCCCTCTCCCCACCTGGATACTTGCTAGGCCAAGTCCGTGGAAAATGCCTCTGTATCTGTAATCTGAACAATCCAAGTAAAAGTGTAAAATTCATATTTCAGTAGTATGGGTTGACTTTTGCTTGAAACTATTGATTACAGAAAAAAGGGAGGTAAAAGTCTTTGGTCAAGGTCTTCTGATGCCTTGATACTTTACTGTGATTGATATTACATGTATTTACAGAGGTAAAGACCTAGAAGTCAGTCCTAATTTGGGCTAGTTCTAAAATACTCAGAATTAGTATTGATACTATAACATGAATTCATTTTATCTGTGTAATTGAGGCAGGGGAATAAGGGTTACTTGGACAGGCTCCCTGGAGCTGAAGAGTCTGCACACTGACCTATGATTGGCCCATTCCAGGACCTTCATTTGCATAAGCTGCCAAACCATATCAGCCTCTGATTGACCACAGGCCAAATCTGCACTCTAGCCAATGACTGGTTCATTCTAGAACCTTCCTTTGCATAAGGTGCCAAACCACATCAGTCTTGGATTGGTCATGGGCCAATTTACCTCGGCCTCTAGTTGGCTGTGAGCCAGTCCTTCATTTACATAGGGTGTAACCAACAAGAAACCTCTAGAGGGTACTTAAGCTTCCAAAGACTTCACTACCAGGGCTCTTGAGCCAATTGCTAGAGCCTGCTCTCATCTTGTGGAGTGTACTTTTGCTTTTGCTCCTTCCCTGCTTTCTGCTCTAATAAATCCACTTCTTCACTGCTCGTTTGTGTGTGTCATTCAATTCTTTGTTCAACACACCAAGAACCTGGACACCTCATGACTGGAACCCTTAATTAGGTAACATAATTAGGAAGGCACTGGCCTGGCCTCCTTAAAATGACCATATCAGCTTGTGAGCCTATCATAGTTTTTAGAAAAACAATATCAATAACATCAATCATAAAGTAAATCTGGGCTGGCCCATGATCCAACTGAATTTACCTCCATTACTGGTCATTATCATGTTACTATTCTAGTTACCAAAAAAATAACTTTCTTGGTTTCAGCATTCAGGAACAAACTCTAAAATATTCATATAGTTTTGAATTCCAAAATATTTGAAATTTAGAAAGGCTTATGCACTTCAATAACTGTTTTTCTTGAAATTGTGTGTATCTTTTTTCATCTATGTTGTGTATATCTAGTTTCTTCCCTTTTCATTCATGAATATTATTTTATGAATGTACCACAATTTGACTTATTAATGATTGCTGAACATTTGACTTGTTTCCAGTTTGAGCTACAGTGAACACAGCTGCTATAAACACTTAACTATAGGTGTTTGTGTGGCCATAAGTTTTCATTTCTGTTGGGTAAAAACCTAGGAGAATTGCTGGGCCACATGGTAAATGTATATCTACCTTTTAAGAAACTGCAAAACAGTTTTGCAAATTGATCTTCTCCCAGGCAGTATAAGGTATCATTATACACCTGTATATGAGGGTAAATGAGGTACTGATCACCTCAAGCATTTATCCTTTGTGTTACAAACAATCCAATTATGCCACCTTAGTTATTTTAAAATCTACAATTAAAATTATTGACTATAGTTACCCTGTTATGCTATCAAATACTAGATCTTATTCTTTCTAACTACTTTTTTGTATCCATTAACCACCCTCCCTTTCCCTCACCCCCATATTACCCTTCCCAGCCTCTGGTAACCATCCTTCTACTCTATCTTCATGAATTCAACTGTTTTAATTTTTAGCTCCCAGAAATGAGTCTTTCCGTGCCTGTTTTATTTCACTTAACATAATGATCTCCAGTTCCACCATGTTGCAAATGACAGGATCTCATTCTTTTCTATGGCTGAATAGTACTCCATTGTGCACATGTACCACATTTTCTTTATCCACTCATTTGTTGATGGACACTTGGGTTGCTTCCAAATATTGGCTCTTGTGATAGTGCTGCAATAAACACGGGAGTGCAGATATTACTGATTTCCTTTCTTGTGGGTATGTACCCAGCAGTGGGATTGCTGGATCATATGATAGCTCTACTTTTAGTTTTTTGAGACACCTCCAAACAGTTCTCCATATAGTGGCTCTAATTTACATTTCCATCAACAATGTAGGAGGGTTCCCTTTTCTCCACATCCTCGCCAGCATTTTTTATTGCCTGTCTTCTGGATAAAAGCCATTTTAACAGGGGTGACATCGCATTGTGATTTGAATTTCTCTGATGATCAGTAATGTTGAGCACCTTTTCACATGCCTGTTTGCCATTTGTATGTCTTCTTTTGGGAGATGTCTAGTTAGATCTTTTGCCAATTTTTAAATTGAATGATTAGATATTTTCCTGTAGAGCTGTTTCAGCTCCTTGTGTATTCTGGTTATTAATCCCTTGTCAGATGGATAATTTGCAGACATTTTCTCCCATTGTGTGGGTTGTCTCTTTGTTCATTGTTTCCTTTGCTGTGGAGAAGCTTTTTAACTTGATGTGATCCCATTTGGATGACTTCTTTTTTCATAGGAAAATGTGCTTACCTCCAGGGATGAGTTGTTAGTGGTGGTCAGGGCTGATGCTCAGCATTCTCTGAGATGTCTCTGAATGCGGTAGCCCTCTGGGAGTTGTACCTTCCTTAACGCTGCAGAGTCCGCTTACAGGTATTTCTCCCTTCCTGCACCGAGAGCTGCTTGAGAATGGGGGCCAGGTCTTAGTCATCTTCGTAGTCTCAACTCCCAGCAGAGTCTGGGACAGCACAGGTTTCAACATGCATTGTTGAATTGAACAGCAAATCTCTCCAGTGGCCAGGATGGTGTGAGGGGAGCGAAAGCTCAGGTGGGTGTGGCCTACTCCTTTATGTCGCATTTTCTGTGGTGGTGAAGGCACCAGTGGTCATGAATTTCATCTAAAAACACAATAAACTGAAGCACGGTGAAGGTTATCAAGGCGGTGGGAAGGTCCTACTAAAGACAGTACGAACACTGTTGAAAACATAAAAATCAAGAATATTCTGATTTTAAAAATGAAGAGTTATGAGGGGCTTGTTTGTAATACCACACCTGAATTGTCTCACCCCACACTTGGGCCTGGATATGGGTGGGAGGGTAAGGCAGTGTTGGAATTTTTAGCTGCTGCCTGATTCTCATTGGGGCTGAAATGCTCTGAGCCCCACGAGGCATGCGTGGTGAGAGGTCCTGATTCACGGGGCTCCTTCCCGCAACATCAGTGCTCCTGCCTCTAAACCATTCCTTGTCCCCTCCTTTTCTGTTTGTTGTTGTGGTTTAGCTGGGGAAAGTAAAATGTCTAATGGAAGAAAGTGGGCGGGTCACTCCTTCTTAACCAAGTCATCCAGCTGCTGGACTCTCCTAGAGATGCTTCCATTTAGCATGGAAAACTCTCTTTTTCATTCCTCCTTCCTCGCCTCCCCCACCTCCACTTTTATCCCCTAGAGCAAATTCAGGGCCTCTCTGAGTTGGTACCACCTTACATTAATTGGCACTAATGCAAGTATTCACGGCTGTGCGTGGGATGCTTCTGAGTGCAAAATGGATCTGTCTGTGCCTGGGAACGGTTCTTTCACTTCAGGTGTGTAATTTACTGTTCTGTGAGATGCGTTCCCCGGGCTGCTACTACAGAAGGGCTCAGCGACAGACGTTTGCTTATGGTCATAAATCTTAGCAGACACACCTGTACATGACCACAAGATGCAGTTATAGAAACAAAGAACTTCCCATCAAGCTGAAACTGATCCAGGAGGTGTGGGTGCCTTGGCAGCAAAGGGGGGCCATTACCAGGAGAGCCTAGGTGACCATGGAGGAGCTCAGGGAGCACCCTAGAGGCGGCTGGGGGTTGGGCACAATGAGCTTTTGTTGAGAGAGACTGGGATTCAGAATTGCTGTCTGCTCTCGTCCACTAATAAGCCCTGTGATTGCAGGCAACTCACCTTAAATTTCTGAGCTATGGATTTCTCAAATGACACTCCTGGAACTTAGATCTGTCATCTTAAAATTTGTTTTCTATTTATCTCACTTGTTTTATATTCCTTTTCTTCTCCTTTCTTGCCCATCTTTTGGATTATTTATGTGTTTAAAAATTATTCCTGGCTGGGCGCAGTGGCTCATGCCTATAATCCCAGCACTTTGGGAGGCCAAGGTGAGAGGATCGTTTGAGCCCAGGAGTTCGAGACCAGCCTGGATAATGCAGCGATACCCATCTCTATTTGAAAAAAAAAAAATTAGCTGGGTGTGGTGGCACGTACCTGTAGTCCAGCTACTCTGGAGGTTGCGGTGGAAAGATTGCTTGAGGCCAGGAGTTTGAGGCTGCCGTGAGCTATGATCATGCAATTGCACCCCAGCCTGGGCAACACAGAAAACAAAAAACAAAAATATCCCATGTCCCACGTCTATCAGCTATCAATAAAGGAGTGTATTAAGTTATACACTCCTTTACCGGTTATCCAAGGGCCCAGAGATTACAATAGCACCGCCTTATTAAAATCGAATATAAAGTTGCACATCTATTCCTGGACAACGCACACACCCTAAAAAGTTTGACTCTATTTACCTTCAATCCTGCCTTTCGTGCAGGATTTAATTCTAAATATATATAAGACCTCACAAAATATCAGTCATTATTGACAGCCAGCATTCTTTTAGATTTACGCGCATAGTCATCCTTTCTCTTATTCTTCGTTTCTTTCTGTGTGTGATAGAACAATGACCCCCACAAAGACGTCTCATTCTGATCTCTGGAAACTGTGAATATGTTAGGGGGAATAAAGGTTCCAGGAGGAACTAAGGCTGCTCATCAGTTTAGAGGGATTATCCCGGGCCGGCCCAATTAATCATCACTAGAAGCCTTAACTGTGGAAGACGGAGGCAGGAGAGGAGAAGGAGAGATGGCAGTGCCAGAAGGCCTCAGCCAAGCATTGCTGGCTTTAAAGATGGCAGACAGGACCTTGATCAAGGGAACACAGGAGACCTCTAGACCCGGTAAAGTTAAGAAACAGACTATGCCCTGGAGTCTCCAGAAGGGAATGCAGCCCCATGGACACAGATTTTAAAGCTCAGTGAGACCCATGTCAGAATTCCAATCTCCAGAGCTGTAAGATAATACACGCACATTGTTTTAAACTATGATGTTTGTGGCCATTTATTACAGCCGCAAGTGGAAACTAATACTCTGTATTGAGAGGTGACAATGTACTAGCAGCCTTCACTCTGGGCGCCTCCTCAGCCTTGGTATCCACTCTGGCGGCATTGAGGAGCCCTTCAGCCCGCCACTGCACTGTGGGAGCCCCTCTCTGGGCTGGCCAAGGCCGGAGCCGGTTCCCTCTACTTGTGAGGAGGTGTGGAGGGAGAGGCGTGGGCCAGAACCCGGGTTGTGCGCGGCACTCGCGGGCCAGCGTGAGTTCTGGTGGCGGTGGGCTCGGCGGGCCCCCACACTTGGAGCGGCCAGCCGGCCCCGCCAGACCCGGGGGAGTGAGGGGCTTAGCACCCGGGCTAGCAGCTGCGGAGGTTGCGCCAGGTCCCCCAGCACTTCCGGCGCTGGGCTCAAGTTCTTGCTGGGCCTCAGCTGCCTCCCCGCGGGGCAGGGCTTAGGAGCTGCCGCCCGCCATGCCCAAGCCCCCTCTTCTCTGCTTTGGGCTCCGCGGCCCAAGCCTCCCCGACGGGCGCCAGCCCCTGCTCCCTGACGCCCAGTCCTATCACCTGCCCAAGGCTGAGGAGTACCAGTGCACGGTGCAGGACTGGCAGGCAACTCCGCCTGCAGCCCAGGTGCGGAATCCACTGGGTGAGGCCAGCTGGGCTCCTGAATCTGGTGGGGAGTTGGGGAACTTTTATGTCTAGCTAAGGGATCCTAAAGGCACCAATCAGCACGCTGTATGTAGCTCAATGTTTGTAAATACACCAATTGTTACTCTATATCTAGCTAACCTAGTGGGCACTTGGAGAACTTTTCTGTTTAGCACTCTGTGTCTAGCTCAAGGATTGTAAATACACCAGTTGGTACTCTGTATTTAGGTAGCTCTCTGTCCAGCTCAAGGATTGTAAACGCACCTATCAGCACTCTGTCAAAACGGACCTATGAGCGCTGTGTAAAATAGACCAATCAGCTCTCTGTAAAATGGACCAGTCAGCGGGGATGTGGGTGGGGTCAGATAAGGGAATAAAAGCAGGCTGCCCGAGCCAGAAATGGTAACTGGCTCAGGTACTGTTGCAGGCTTTGGAAGTTTTGTTCTTTTGCTCTTTGCAACAAATTTTGCTTCTGCTCACTGTTTGGGTCCACGCTGCCTTTATGAGCTGTAACACTCACTGGGAAGGCCTGCAGTTTCACTCCTGAAGCCAGCGAAACCACGAACCCACAGGGAAGAAGGAACAAACTCCGGACACACCATCTTTAAGAACTGTAACACTCACAGCAAGGGTCCGCGGCTGCTTTCTTGAAGTCAGCCAGACCAAGAACCCACGAATTCCGAACACAGTTTCTGTGTTTTCATGCAGAATCATTTTGCTTCTATCTGAAGAACTTGTTTTAGTAATTTTCTTTATGAAAATGTGGGTCTGTGGTAATGAATTTTGTCAGATTGTTTGAAAATACCTTTCTCATGGCTTCGTTTCTTTGGTTTGCAATTTTATTGATTTCTGCTCTTAATTATTTCCTTCCTGCTGCTTATGTTGGGTTGAATTTGCTATTCTCTAGTTTTACAAAATGAAAACTTAGAGCATTGATTGAAAACCTTTCTTCTTCCCTCATAAGCATTTAATGCTACAGACTTCTCTCTAAACAATGCTTTAGTTGCTTGCAACAAATTTTGATATACTGTAATTCTATTTTCATTCAGTTCAAAATATTTTCTTAAGATTTTGCCTTTGACTCATGCTTAATTTAGAAGTGTATTATATATTTCCAAATATTTTGGAGTTTAACAGAAATCTTTGTTACTGATTTCTAGTTTGATTCCATTATGGTCTGAGAATATACTCTGTATGATTCCTATTCTTTATGGTCTCTCTTAAGGAATGTACACTTGTAAGCAATGTGTATTCTGCTTTAGGTCAATTTGATCAATAGTGTTGTTCAGCCCTATATTCTTACTGATTTTCTGTTTACTTGTTCTGTTGATTCCTGTGAGAGGAATATTGAAGTCTCCAACTACAATTATAGATTGGTCTGTTCCTTCTTTCAGTTTCATCGTGTTTTGCTTCATGTAATTTGAAGCTCTGTTGTTAGGTCCATTTAGGGCAGTTTTGTCATCTTGGAGAATGGACTTCTTTATCATTATATAAAGTTCCTCTTTATCCTTAATAATATTCCTTGTTCTGAAGTCTGCTTTGTTTTGATATTGATAGAGCTACTCCAACTCTCTTTTCATTAGTGTTTGTCTTTTTTTTTTCATTTTCTAAGAACCTATTTTTGTATTTTTGCTTAAAGAAAGTTTGTTGTAGACATCATGTGGACAGGTCTTGCTTTTTTATCCAGTTTGTCAATTTTGTCTTTTAACTGGTGTGGTTAAACTGTTCACATTTAACACGATCACTGATATATCTATATTAAAATGTATGTCGTTAGCCATTTTCTGTTTGTTCCATCTGTATTTGTTTTTAATCCTACCCTTTTTGCCTTCTCTTTTGTGTAGTGACCATTTAAAAATTTCCATTGTTCTCCTTTATTGATATTATTGTATCTTGCAATTTGTTTTAGTGAGTGCTCTAGGGTTTAAACCCACATCTTTAATAAAGTCTACACTCAAAGCATATTATACTACTTCATACGTAGTGTAAAAATATTACAGCAGTACATCCCCAATTCTTCCCTCTGTCCTGAATGCTGCGATTGTCATTTATTTTCTGTTTCATATGTGACAAACACACAATACATGCCTATATTTTCTTTACAGAATCAGTTACCTTTTAGAACAATTAAAAATAAGAAACTTTATTGTACCTTCATTCATTCAATTTCTACTCTCCTTTATTTCTTTGCATAGGTCCAAGTTTCTGTCTGGTGTTATATTCCTTCTGCCTGAATAATTTCATTGAACACCCTTGTAGAACATATCTGCCAGCCCTTGAATTCCCTTAGTATTTGTTGTCTGAAAAAGGTTTTACTTTTCCTTCATTTTGTTGTGTAGAGAACTCTGGTTGACAGCTTTTTTTCTTTTATCACTTGTATGAATTCTGATGTGAAGGCTGTTTAATTCTTACTTTGTTTTCCTATATATAATGTGTCTTATTTCTCTGGCTGCCTTTGAGGTTTTTCTCATTGTCTTTTGTTTTCAGCAGTTTAATATGTGAAGGGTGTATATGTATATATACATGTGTGTGTGTCCTCATTTTTCTTTTTGTTTTCAGTTTGGGTAATTCCTACGAACCAGCATCACTGGTTCACTCCTTAGCTGGGTCAAATCTACTGATGAGTTCATCAAAGACTTTCTTCATCTCTGCTACATTTTGTTATTGCCATTGCTGTCGTTTTTTAAAATTTCTAGCATTTGCTTTTAATTCTTTCTTAGAGTTTCCGTCTCTGCTGAAATTGCCCATCTGATCTTGCCTGTTGTCTACCTTCTCCATTAGAGCTTTTAGTATATTAATCACAGTTATTTAAAATTTTCTATTAGATAGTTCAAATATCTCCATCATAGCTGAGTCTGGTTCTGATGAGTGCCTTGCCTCTTTGAGAGTGTTATTATTTTCTTGCCTTTTCACATGCTGCTTCACTTTTTGCTGAAAGCCAGGTATCTCACATATGTAGTAAACTAGGGTCAATCATTTGTAGGCTGGGATGAGCATACTTTTGGTTCCTGCCGGGCCTCTTGTGCTGGGATGTGAAATAAGCTAGTTAGGGATGAGGTTGGACTGAGGTTTGTTGTTGCTATGGTTAACTTCAGTGCATTACAAGCCTTAAATTTCTCTAATGACACCTCCTGTTTAGAGAAGGGGCAGATTTGTCAGACGGTTTTTCCTTCAATGTGTGTTCCATGCTCATTTTAAAGTGGTCATCGTCGTCGTCTTTTTTTTTTTTTTTTTTTCAGAGAAAGCCTGTTTATACACTCTTGTCCCTCTTCTCTCCCTGGCCCGGGAGTTCTATACTCTCACCTGTTATTCAGTGCTAGTTAGTCTTGTAGTAGTGGGATAACGAGGGGACTATTCTCTGTTGTTCTGATAGAACCTCAGTCTTAGACGGGCACTATGTCTCTAAGATTCAGAAGTGTTGGCTTTTCAGTGCCCTGCTCCTCTGCTGAGTGTAGTGCTGGACCCAGCACATATTTCTTACTCCCCTGTCTCCTCATAGTGATAGGATATTTTTTTTTCTGGTTCTCTTCCACCAGCTGCAAAGCATTTTCACTGGTGCCCCAAGGAAAATAGTGTTTGTTGCCTTTCCCTGCACAGATTAAGGATTTATTTCAGACAGGTGATACAAGAGAAGGCTGTGGATGGATTTTGCACCCCTCCCATTGTGTTTGCTCTTCTTTTCTCCTGTTTTACACCTCAAGGAACACTTTTGTAGGGGTCTTTTCAATTTTTGTGAGCTCCCAGTGGGGTCCATGGAAAAAAAGCCTAATTTCTTTTTTTTTTTTTCTTTTTTGAGATAGAGTCTCACTCTGTTGCCAAGGCTGGAGTGCAGTGGTGCGATCTCGGCTCACTGCAGCCTCTGCCTCCCGGGTTCAAGTGATTTTCCTGCCCCAGTCTCCCAAGTAGCTGGGATTACAGGCGTGCTCCACCATACCTGGCTCATTTTTATATTTTTAGTTGAGATGGGGTTTCACCATGTTGGCCAGGCTGGTCTTGAACCCCTGGTCTCAAGTGATCCACCCACCTTGGCCTCCCAAAGTGCTGGGATTATAGGTCTGAGCCACCAGGTGCGGTCAAGATTCTCCAATTTCTTTGACTCGTAGGGGCTTCACACACTTCCCAGTGCATGCACAGCTTTCAGCAATTCAATAACTATGCTAGCTGAGCTCCTCTTATAAGCATACACTTGTGTCCACCTCTGGGAAACCAGTGCTCGTATCTGATCTTTCCCTTAAGGTCTTAGATTTATATCTCTTTAGATTTGGGGCCATTTGATTTCTCTGAAACCTAAGTTCTCTGATAGTTTTTAGAAAGTAATGAACTTTCAGATTGTCCAGCTTTTTCATATTAGTATGGGAGCAATGCTGTTTTCAGCTCTTTATATCCCCAAGCAGCTTGCTTTCCTTTTTATATGGGTAGTTTTGCTGGGTATAAAATTCAAATATAATTCTAAAGTTTGGGAGTTACATTATTTTAGCCCTTTTATGTGATTTTGTTGTCCATTGGTTTCCACTATGTTTATTGAAAAGTATGTTGTCATTCTTACTGTTGCTTCCTTGAATGGTAATGTGCTTTTCTCCCCCTTGCTGCTTTAAAAAAATAGGTTTAATTTTTGAAAACAGTTTTAAATTCATAGAAAAATTGAGTCTGAGCATGGTGGCTAACATCTGTAATCCCAGCACTTTCAGATGCTGATGTGGGAGGGTCGCTTGAGCCCAGGAGTTCAAGACCAGTCTGGGCAACATAGTGAAACCCTGCCTGTACAAAAAATATAAAAAATTAGCTAGGCATGGTGGCATGTGCCTGTGGTCCCAGCTACTCAAGAGGCTGAGGTGGGAGGATTACTTGAGCCCAGGAGGTAGAGGCTGCAGTGAACCATGATCATGCCACTGGACTCCAGCCTGGGCAACAGAACGAGACCTTGTCTCAAAAAAAATATTGAGCTGAAAGTACAGAATTTCCATATACCCTTTTCCCCCATCACACACAGTTGCCTTCACTATCAACATCCTACTTTGGAGCAGTACATCTGTTAGAACTGATAAACCTACATTGGTACATCATTGTCACCCAAAGTCCATAGTTCACATTAGGGTTGACTCTTGGTGGTGTATATTCTATGGGTTTTGACAAATAAATGATGCCATGTGTCCACCATTACAGTATATATAAAGAACTGTTTCATTGCTCTAAAAATCCTCTGCTGTGCTTGTTCTGGCCTCCCTCTCTGCTAGCCCCTGGCAATAACTGATCTTTTTACTGTCTCTATCATTTTTCCTTTGCCAGGATGTCAAATAGTTGGAATCATACAGTATGCGGTCTTTTCAAATTGGCTTCTTTCAGTCAGTAACATGCATTTAAGATTCCTCCATGTCTTTTCATGGCTTGATAACACATTTCTTTTTAGTGCTGAATAATATTCCGTTATCTGGATGTACCACAATTTATTCATTCACTTACTGAAGGACATTTTGGTTGCTTCCAAGTTTTGGCAATTATGAATAAGCTGCAATAAACATTTGTGTGAAAGTTTTTATGTGGATATAAGTTTTCAATCACTTGGGTAAATATCAAGGGGGATGATTATTAGATCACATGGTAAGATAATGTTTAATTTTATAAGAAACTGCCAAAGTGCCCTCCAAAGTATGGTGCCATTTTGCATTCCCACCACTCACAAATGAGAGTTTCTGTTACTTTACATCCTTGCCAGCATTTGATGTTGTTCTGCTGCTTTTAAATATGGACTGTTAGGGAAAAGAAAGGAGAATTCCCTGGGTTATCAGGCAATGTCTCTCACTCTCTTTCCTTGAATCAGAAGGAGTTTGTCTCTGAATGTCTGCCAGGAGTTGGGGGAGGGGTGACATCGGCCCTCCCGTGGCCACCATAGCTGGTGTCACACTTGGTTGTACCACAAATCTACTGCCTCTGAGACCAGTGCAGCACTAGGGCTTGCACAGAGACTGCAGTCCTTGTGGCCTGACTGCCAGTCATATTTATTCCAAGCCTCAGGGCACGTTACTCAGCTGGTAGTGGAACCAGCTGGGACTCAGTTTCCCCCCACTGGGGTGGAGCATTCCTCTCTGGCCCTGGACTGATCTGAATACTCCGTCCATAGTCATCAGCACAGTTCTGCCCTGTTTTATGTTTCACTGTGACAGGGCAGCACTGACTTCCAATATGAAGTCCCACGCTCACTTCATGCTTCCTACTCCAACCATATAGATTTCCTCTCTGTGCCATGCTTCCTGGGGTTGGTGGAGGGGTGATGTAGGCAATGCAGGACTGCCTTCTTACCCTCTTGAATGCTTCTTTCCTTGATATTATGTTGAAACCGGGTACTATAATCATTTACCTGATTTTTGGTTCTTCTGAGGGTGCTTTCTTGCCTTGATGGTTGTTCAATTTTGTGTTTCGGCCAGGAGATGATTGCTGGAGGGTTCTATTCAGCCATCTTGCTCCATCTCCTCTACTGGAAGGAGGAAATCTGACAGGATTTCAGTCCACAGGTAAATGATGAGGTATGTGAGTGGCAATAGCACCCTGTGCCTTGTTAAGACCTTCTGAGTGGAAGGGAGTATGACTGCTACCTCACTTCTGTTTTCTGAAGCTAGCACAAAACATCTCTTGTAACCCACATGAATCCATGCTATTCCCAGGGAAGAAAATTCTAGCAAAAGTAATACCAGCTTGGCTAAGTTTGCAGGATACAAATTCATCTCTCACCTGATTATCTCATTCTTCTCTTTCTGGGACTCCAAGTACAAATATGACACATTTTCTGGCTGTCCCATATATCTTATGCTCTATTTTGTACTTTGCATTCTTTTGGTTTTCTGTCCTTCAGTTTATATATTTTCTTATTAACTACCTTCCATTTGACTAAATCTCTCTTTTATCATTTTGAATCTGCTATTAAACACATTGAGTTCTTAATTGTGATTAATTTTTTCTGTACAAAAATTTATTTTTATTCTTTTAAAATAATTTATAGTTCTCAACTGAAATTGTGCATATTCTCATTTATTTTCTTGAACATGTTTTTTTCACATCTATGTCATAATTCTAATATCTTTATCTCTTGTGTCTTCTATTTCTTTTTGTTTCTTTTACTCTTTGGCACACTCTTGTCTTTTTATTGGTTTTCCTATTTATTTGTTTAAAGATAGTTTTTTGGCTATGTTTTGCAGGCTGGTCTTTAACTCCTCGGCATAAGTGATCCTCCTGCCTTAGCCTCCCTAGTAACTGGGACTGCCAATGCATGCCACCATGCCTGGCTTTGCCTAGTTACTTTTGATCAAATTATTATTTTGATTGTTTCAGTTTGTATAAAATTATTGAGATTATTTTATTTTCCTCTCAAGAAAATTTGTTTTTGCTTCTGGTGGGTAGTGAATGTAGGAATTGATCACTTTAATCAGATGTTGAGTTGATTCAAGTTCATCTCCAGTATTTTTAGGGGTTTATATATTTCCATATACTCCTATATCGAAAGGCATATATTTTCCTAGGAATAACTTTTGAGGGGTCCCAACTAAAAGCGTCAAATGTTTAGTAGGACTCTCTTTCTTGGTGAGTGCTATATTCCAATCTTTGCCTCCTCAGCTCTGTGAGATGCCTGAAATCTTTGCTCATCTTCTCAGCCTCTCTGCTGTTACTTTTAAATAGAAGTGCCTACAGGGAAAGAGTGATGCCAGCGACTTCCTTTCTTTTGAAGGATCTTGGAATTTCAAGTCTTTTCTGTCTTGGTAGTTCTCTGATACCTTTGAACAGAGGTTTCTCAGATTTTGTCCAGGTTACCCTCAAGTGACATTCTTTAAAAATTGATTTTCAGGTTTTGTTTGCTGATATTTAGTTTTAGGGATTCTAGGATTTATAATTCTGAAAGGTGAGCATTTATGAATTCCAAGCTCTTGCAATCTAAGGTGTGAGTGAAAATATGCCATCAGTGAACTTTCTGTGGTTTGGTATTCATTGTAAAAGGTAGTTAGGAGGGGTTCAAGATGATATTGGTGGGAATGTAAATTAGTACAGCCACCATGGAAAACAGTATGGAGGTTTCTCAGAAAACTAAAAATAGAACTACCATACAATCCAGCAATCACACTACTGGGTTTTAATCCAAAGGAAAGGAACCTGGTATATCAGAGGGACACCTGCACCCACATGTTTATTGCAGCATTATTCACAAAAGCCAAGATACGGAATCTATCTACGTCACTAGCAACAGATGAATGGATAAAGAAAATATGTATGTAGACACAATAGAATACTATTTGTCCTCAAAAAAGAATAAAAGAATGTCATTTGCAGCAACATGGATGGACTTGGAGGTCATTACATTAAGTGAAGGTCATTATGTTAAGCCAGACACAGAAAACAAATATCACATGTTCTCACTCATATGTGGAGGCTAAAAAAGCTGATCTCATGGGGGTGGTGAGTAGAGTAATAGATTCCAGTGGCTGGGAAGAGTGTGTGGTTGGTGGGAGGATGAAGATAGATTGGTCAATGTGTACGAACATGCAGTTTGATAGAAAGAATACATTCTTTAATATTTGATAGCCGAGTAGAGTGACTACAGTTAACAATAATGTATTGCATATTTCAAAGTAGTTAGAAGAGAGGATTTGAAATGTTCCTATTACATAGAAATGATAAATGCTTGAGGCAATAGATATCCTAAATATCCTGACTTGATCCTTGTGCATTCTGTGCATGTAAGAAAATATCACATGTACCCCATAAATATGTACAAATGTTATGTATCAATTAAAAAAAGGTAGTTGTATCGTGTTGTGGGATAGGAAATTCATGATTAGCACACACATTTCATAGAGGAAGAAATTGAGGCATGAGCAATTGGAAGCCTGGGGAGCAAGTGACAAAGTTTCGAAAGAGATAATTGAAGAGATGAATAGAATTTGGATAAGTATGCTCCAATCTTAAACTCAGAAAATCTTATACCTTTCGACTTTCTCATAGGTTTTTTGGTTTGTTTCATAAGTAAGAAAAATGTTTTAGACCCCTCTCCTCAGTAGTCTCTTGTGTGCTTTGGCTGAGATTTTGCTGATACTTTGGCTCTCCTGGGTACCATGTCTTTGCATCATTTAGGTGACTCTTGGATATCACCACATCTGTAGTTCACCAGGGTTGACTTGTATAGACCTATGCACAGAAAAATCAGCATCATTGCAAATATATGGAGAGATTCTTACAAGTGATTTCCATTTTCCCTAGTCACACCTCTTCAGATTTTAATTTTGTTGAATTCTTATTTATTTGACTTCTGTGTTGTGTTTTCTCCGTTGTGCCCATGTCCTTGGGAGCCATAACCCTAAAAGATACGTTCCCCTTCCCAACTCTGCATTCAAATCACATTGGTAACTTGAAAATGACCATAGTGGCAGTATTTACACCATGGAAATTGGGAAATGAAGACTTTTATTTCCCAGGCAGCAAAGTGTTGAACATTTCCCAGCACACCATGCCCTAATCCCTCCGTAGAACAAGGCACTGTCAACACACAGATGGATATAGGTCTGGTGCCGCCAAGTGGAGCAGCATCACCGTTGAGTATCACAAATGGCTTAATAATGAAATATCAGCTGTTCTTGTGCATGAAAATCCCTTGACTATTCCTGCTTCCAGGGATCATGAATTTGTTTTTTCTCTTTAGGCACTAGCCTCTCATGTGGATGGTTGGGAGAGAGCAGGAATGGAGTCATTTCTCTTCTTCTTCTTTTTTTTCTCTTCAGCCCACAGTTTGTGTAATGACAGGGAGCATCAGTCACAGTGTATTGTGTCCCAGAGCATTTGAATGGAGTCCCCTGGCGTGGTGTGAGCCCTGGTGTCGAACCCATATCCCTGGTCCCAACAGTAACATGTTCTCAGATCTGCCTTGATTTTGCAGCACATGGCATTGGGGTACACACTAAACTGAGGGTCACACTGTCAATATCCCACTGAAGTAGCATGTGTTAGCCTCTGTTCCCAGGCAAACCATCACCCAAACTAATGAGAAGACGACTGCTGTTCCTGCTGCTGCCACTGTCATGGGGTTTCTCTCTGGGAGCTCCTCCAAAGCATCACTAACAGGCCCGCTGCTGGGACTAGTATATGGTGAATTATGAAACTGGGATTTCATTTTTCATTTTGGTTTGCCATGCACAAGAGATAGAAACTTTTCCTATCTTTGTTTTTCAACCTGTAAAATGAATATAATGTTAGTTGGCTTTTCTAATAGCCACAACCACAAATATGCATTATTTCTGCTGTGTGTAGGTCTACACGAGACAACTCCAGTGAAATACAGATGTGGAGACATCCAAGAGTCACCTAAACAATGCAAAGACATGGTACCCAGGGGAGCCAAAGCATCAGCGACATCTTTTATAACAACCACAACCACCTTGTTTCCTCTTTATAAGCACTCTGTGTGATAATAAAATAGTTTTAGCAGCTACCTTGGATTGATCTCTTTCTATTTACCACCACTATCCTGGGAGTTTCACACAAATTGCCCTGTTTAATTTTTACAAAATCATTATGGAATAGATGCTGCTACCATCCCAATTTCCAGAGGAGGAAACTAAACCTGCTGCTGAAAGTTTAAAATGATTTGTCCAAGATATTATAGAATATGGTAGATTCAGAATTTGAACCTAAGATAGAACTCCAAAACTTGTTTTTTTTTTTTTTTTTTTGAGACAGAGTTGCTCCATTGCCCAGGCTAGAGTGCAGTGGTGTGATCTCGGCTTACTGTAACCTCCACCTCCCAGGTTCAAGCGATTCTCCTGCCTCAGCCTTCTGAGTAGCTGGGACAACAGGTGTGCGCCACCATGCCCAGCTAATTTTTGTATTTTTATAGAGATGGGGTTTTGCCATGTTGGCCAGACTGGTCTCAAACTTCTGACCTCAGGTGATCTGCCCACCTTGGTCTCCCAAAGTGCTGGAATTACAGGTGTGAGCCACCATGCCTGGCCCCAAAACTTACATTCTTAACCACTGCTGCTTCTCAGAAAAATGAGAGAAAGATGGAAAAGAGTGTGCAATGCTGTATTTTGTACCTCTCAAAGAGGACAGGTGGTAAACTTGGCCTCCTGCTTTTGATCCTTGGGTGCTATGGAGCTGTGAGGGTCAGAGGAGCACAGGGCTCCCCTGGGGGCAGTTTAGACATAGTTACTTTCCTGCTCGGTCTCTTTCCCTGGTTTCTCTCCCTGAGTAGGTTTCACAGACAGGCTGCAGCTCTCCAGAGAGTGAGGGGCTTCCTGCCAGCTCTGGTCTTAAATTGTAGCACTCCGAGGGGATTAGCACCGTGGAAACGGTGTGCAGACCAGACCCAAGTGCCACAAAGCAAATATTTCACATTTCATGTTAAATCACATCCTAAAACAAGTGTGAAGAATTCGGATTAAGTGAGAAACGTTCATTTCAGGGATTGAAATGGGGTTTGATTAAGGTGGAATCAAAAAGTCCCCCTGCCCTGTCCCCACCTTTTCTTGGGGGGTCTGGGCATCTCATTCCTTGTGTGGGGCATCCAATAGAGGCATCAGGCAGCACACAGTGATGAGGTGAGGAAAGTTGGGCTGGGTGCCTGGAATGTGCTGGTCACACCAGGTTTTCCAGATTCAGGAAAATAAATGGGGTTTGGGGCTCAGGGAAAGACATTTCTCTGATTGTGCATAAAAAGAATCAGCACAAGGACTGGAGGGCAAGGAATAGCAGCAGATGAGTAAATGAAGCATGTATGGGACCAAATCAATATATTCTTAGAGTGACTAAGAGTTGCATAGCCTGGGCGGTGTTTCTCAGATGCCTGCCTCCACGCAGGGAGGAACGGGTGGGAGCAAGGCTCTTCTGACCCTCAGTGTTTGTGGGGGCCTCTCCCCGACAGGCTTGCTTCATGCTCGAATCTCATTCCTGAGCACAGGCGAATTTAACCTCTACTCAATTGGAAGCGAGGGTCCCACTTCCCCTTCGCTTTCCTCGTTCTGCGGAGCAAACGAGGAAACATTTTCTAATATACAGATGTGTAGAGGAAACATTGGGTTGTGGTATCTGATGTGTCTGTTTCTCCTTTGTGAAAACGTGGCATGCTTAAGAATGGACATTTTGGAGTAGAGGTGCCAACTTGTTGGATGGAAGTGGCTCCTGCATGGGTTGTGGAATGTCTCAGTTGGAGTCTCTGTTTGCTTCTGGAGTCTTTGTGATAAACAAAGGGAAGTCTCTGGGGCACAGAAGTTGCTTCTCTTCCCACCTCTCCCAGTGAAAGTGCTTTGTAAATTCGAAGGCAATGGCTTTCCCAGGGCGGTCCCTAGACAAGCAGCATTGGACCCCCACAACTTGTTAGAAATGTGCATTCTTGAGTCCCACCTCATAGTATGGAATCAGACATTCTGGGGGTGGGACCAGCATTGTGTGTGTCTAAGGAGCCCTCCAACTGATTCTGATGCAGTTTGGGGTTTGAGAACCACTGCTGTCAGGTCACGTGGCCCAGGAGTAGGGTGTTACTTATAATCAACCCTTCAGAGGCAGGAATGATGTGGATATGGGAGAAGACAGACATCTAGATTACTATAATCTTGTTACTGTTCTTAAATACAAGCATTTAATCATGTTACTCAATTCAGCAAATGCTTTAATAATTGTTGTGTTTACATTTTAGAATCTATTTTTAAGCTATAGTGTTTGGTCCTCTATGAATGATTCATTCATTCATAGAAATGTATTGAACACCTACTATGTGCCAGGCAATTAGCTAGCCTTTGAGTTCAATGGTTAGCACAACCAGAAAGTGTCTGTTCTTCTGAGATTTTGAGAATGTGTGGAGGCTGGAGGAGGGAAAGACATTAAACAAATAAGCACAGAAATTTTCGTGGTGATTTAACACCTCAGGAAGAGGTAGAGACAGCAATCAAACAAAAAAATAAATATCAAACGACAAATCTGATACATTCTCTGAAGGAGTGGTATATGGTGGCTTGATAGAGGGGTTAGGGAGCCTCTTCCTTGAAGAAGTGACTTCTAAACTTAGTTTTAGAAGTGGAAACTGGTAACTGCCAACACAATTGAGAGGGGAGTGGGGCTCTGAAGAGGGTGAACACGGGGCTGGTGTGAGTAAGCAAGGTTAACTTAAAGAAATGGAAGCAGGGTTTTGAAGCCAAGTTATGGATTTTGGATTTTAATCTAATAGTAGTGAGAAACCCTGTGTGTTAGTTAGCACTCATTAGGTAATGCTGTGTAACAAACAGATGCAGAGATCTCCATGGTTCTCGGTAACAAAGGTTGATTTCTCACTCATGTTCCATCTTGACTCTGGGTCGGCTACAGCTGTGCTCCATGGACCCTGTTCATTGTGGGACCCAGGCTGAAGAAGCAGCTTGAATTTGGGTCATGCCCATCTTGTGGCAGAGGGAGAAGAGCGTTGACAAAGCCCTGCAGGACCCTCAGGCATGTGCCACCTCTGATCACATCCTCCGGTCAAAGAAAATCCCACGACCAAACCTCAGCCAGGAGCCTGCAGGGATGGGCAGATAGAGAGGGGCAGCAATAATTAGGATTAGGGCCCCTTCCTGTGGGCTCTTGAAGAGTTTTATGTGTGCGCAGGATTGCTGGTAACAGAATCAGAGCTGTCCTGAAAGGTGTAGTGATTGGACCCAAGTGGGTGCAAGAGTAAATAAGTGAGGCAAGAAGAGGCTCAGGTAATGTTCCAGGTGAAGAGATGGTAGTGGGAGGGTGGAGATGCAGAAAGCAGGTTGGAGAAAGATTTTGAAGGCAAAAAGAATAACCTTGGTGACCACTTTGTGGGTGAGGGACAGTGAGTGTCAAGGATGACACCCCCCACCCAATTTTTGCCTTATGTATCTGGGTGAATGAGGGCATTGATACATGGAACACTGGGAATGAGCATGTTTGACAGAAAAATATCATGAATTTGGTTTTGAGTATGTTCAATTTGAGATACCTTGGAACTATCCGTGTTATACCACGTTAAGTAAGTAGTTGGGTATTTACTACATTATTTGTAGGATTTTTTTCCAATTTCTTTTAGAATATTACCTAAAAGTTATACTGAGAGTGATTTTCTTTCTTTCTTTCTTTTTTTTCCTTTTTGAGACAGGGTCTCACTCTGTTGCCCAGCCTGTAGGGCGGTGGCATGATCTGGGCTCACTACAGCCTCAACCTCATGGGCTCAAGTGATCCTCCCACCTCAGCCACCCGAGTAGTTGGGTAGCTGGGACTATAGGCATATACCACCATGCCAAGCTAATTTTTATATTTTTTGTAGATATGGGGTCTTGCCATGTTGCCCAGGTTGGTCTTGAACTCCTGGGCTCAAGAGATACTCCCACCTCAGCCTCCCAAACTGCTGGAATTCCAGGTGTGAGCCACTACACCCATCCTTCAGAGTGACTTTCTTAGTGGAAATAACCTTTGTGTTACCATTTTCTCATTCTGTTTTTTGAGACAGAGTTTTGCTCGGTTGCCCAGGTTGGAGTGCAGTGGTGTGATCTCAGCTCACTGCAACCTCTGCCTCCTGGATTCAAGTGATTCTTCTGCCTCAGCCTCCCAAGTAGCTGGGACTACAGGTGCATGCCACCACACCCAGCTAATTTTTGTATTTTTAGTAGAGACGGGGTTTCGCCATGTTGGCCAGACTGGTCTCGAACTCTTGACCTTGTGATCTGCCCGCCTGGGCCCCCCAAAGTGCTGGGATTACAGGAGTGAGCCACTGCACCTGGCTCCATTTTCTCATTCTTAGAATACATAGATATTAAAATAAAACATTGTTCACGGGTAACAACTTTTTCCTATTTTTTTTTTGTCTTAGGCTATTTAACAGACGGGAAAGCACCCTTCCTTTATGTTTCTTATTTATTGATACAAGTGTTCCTGCTTAACCACAAACTAGAGAATATTCCTCCTTTTCCTTGGTAACACGGTGGGTGGGAGCCGAGGGAATCAAAGTGTAAAAATCAGACAGCATCTCTTCCCACCACTGTGTCTGCAGACCTCCCAAACTGAGGCACAGTGCTGAACACCTCCAGCATTTTCATATCAGAAAATTGGCAAATATAGTCAAGGACGATGAGCAGCTGAAATTACAAAGGGTTTTTGGACCACTGAGACAGGTTTTTTAATCCTTTTAGGATCATCCAACCTTTTCTGAGTGTTGCTTCATCTTAAGTAAATTCTTAGAGTTCAAGAAAATTCAGTATTTAGAATACAAAGCAGGATGGATCTGGGCTCGCTTGCTTTCTTCTTGTTTCTCCCAGTATTTCTAGAGTAAATATGGTTTCAGAAAACACCCTGTGTGATTTTGAAACACATTTTGGCTGGAATCTTGGCAACACTCCCCCTTCTCCAAGTGATGCCCTTTAACACACTATTGAAGCTATTGGACCGAGATTACAAATCTCAGGGAATGTCAGGGATCTCTGAAACATGAAAGGAAGTGTGGAAGTGCTTGGGGAAAGTGTTTTAGTAAAAATCACAGTATTATGTTTTCCCACCTGCACGCCATCCAATAAACTATTTCTCCGTTTCGTTCACAACATACCAGGAAATTACTACGCTCAAAATTCTGTATTACTTCTAAGTCCAACAAGCCACAGATGCAATTCAACAAGTATGTGTTCACTGGATGTGAGCCCCGGGAGGCCGGTCCTCTTCATCTTGGTCTTGCTCAAAGCATCTGTCACGGCAGCATAAAGGCAGGGACAGGAATGGGTCTTGTTGAATTGGACCAGTTGCCTATTCTTTGGTTTGGGGAGAGAGTACATACTCCTCAAAGGCAACTTCTACCTGCTGGGCAGCAGGGAAGAGTTTAACGTGAGCTAATTTAACTCCGTGCTGGCAAGCTGGGCTCTGAAGTCCTAAAACTGAGCTGGAATCCTGAGTATGGTTTACCAGCCGTGTAATAACACTGAACTGGTTACATGATCTTTAAACCTTCATTTCTGCACAGAGCGTATGCAGGAATTAACCGAGGTGATGTACAAAAAGTGTACAGATAACTATTAGCAGTCATCTTGGTAATGGGAACGTGAGGGAACCTATAGTGTGTGCTTTTGAAAAACATAGGTAGATGTGAGAAACAGCTCACTTGTAAAGTTAATCCTTAGTGGCCCCAGGACAGAGGACTTCTGTGAATTATGGCCCCAGGAAACTTCACTGGAATAATGACATCCAGCCACTGTACCCTTGAGTGCTCTCAGCCAAAGCCAGGACTTTAAAGGACCTCGGCATACACCGTGGCTTGTTGTCTTTACTTCAGTTGGGATGATACAGAATATTTATCCTGTCCCCAGCTAAGTTTTTATTAACATTGAGACCCCGTGCGTAGAAGAGATTTGTGGCTGGGTGGTATAATCTACGCAAACGTTACCACATGGAGTTCTTTCTAGTTTGGTTCACCTTCTTCCCGCAGTGCGGCCACACGTGTGTTTGTTAGGTGGGTCAAATGCCCTTCCTGAGAAGCATCTCTCCATGTCTGTGTGCAGAAGAGCGATGACAGTAGGCCACTGTCTGTGCCCGGAAAAATCCCAGGACGAGGAGGGCAAAGAGCCCTGGATGTGAGTCCAAGATCTGCTGTCACATTGTGTGGACGTGGGCAAGTCCTCATATGAAAGATGAAGACCAGAGTTGCCCCTCCATTTTGCCTTGCAGCATTTTTCTGCATATCAAGAACATAGGTGCAAGAGTCTTATTCATTCATAAAAGGAATGAAGTTCTGACACCTGCCACACCACGGCTGAACCTTGAAAACATCGTGCTACATCAAAGAAGCCAAAAGCACTAGGACAAATATTGCAGGATTCCCCTTACATGAGGCTCCCAGAATAGGCAAATTGATAGACGCAGAAAGGAGAATGGGGTTCCTGGAGCTGGGGGCCAGGGGATTAGGGAGCTGGAATTTGATGGGTCTAGAGTTCCTGTTAGGAATGATGGAAAAGTTCTGGAGATGGATGGTTGGTGATGGTTACACAAGAATGCAAATGTGCTTTTTGCCACTGAATTGTACCTTAAAGATGGTGAAAATGGTAAATTTTATGTTGTCTATACCACAATAGAAATAGCAAAAAGCTCCAACAACCATGGAAAGTAATGGTACAAATTCAGGTTATAATATCAAACATCAGTTCTCTTTTTCCCAGGGTAAGAGAGACTAGAGCATGGAAAAGAGAGGAGACGAGGGTTGATGGCCTGTCTGTTTGTCCTTGATGTTTTCAGCTTTGCCCGAGCCTGGTGGCTGAGCAGAGGCAGAGCCAGCAGCCGGGTACCTGGGCCTGGTTGTGGCCCTCCGTTTACTCATCCTATCCTTGTTTCCTCTGTAAAATGAGGCGTTCATTCCAGATGGCCTTCCACGCCCCCACCTCACCCACATAGCACCACAATTCTCAAATTTCATTCACTTTCTTTTGATCTAGTTCTATTCTTTTAAATAATGTCATTTTGGCTTAGTTTTTATAAACACATGGGAGCAAATCGTATTTGATTATTAACCTAAAAAAAAATTAAGAACGACCAAGGTGCTGCAGATTCTGACAAACACCCTTTCCAATAATAAACACCCCAGGCGGGGCTTGGCGGCCCAGGTGGCCGAGTCGCCGGCCTTGGAGGGGGCAGCCTTGCTGCTCTTCCGCGCCCTCTGGTGGCCTCTCTCCATCACCGTCACCACCCGCACAGGATTCATTCGGGCTTGTGCCTTGGGCTGGGTGAGGACACTCACTTGTCTGAGGAGGAGATTTACTCCGGCAAGCGTGTGTCTGGTGTTTCGGGTAGAGAGATGGAAAATGACAACTTTCTATTCTGAAAGGCTCTCCATTAGTGGCCGGTGATGAAGATGCCAGAAAAAAAGTGGCTCATCCATTATATTTATGTTGTGTGATATTGGACCACAGAGGGTAAAGTCAATGAGAAGAATAAGTAATTGTAACAAGCATTTTCGTTCCCTTGGCAGGAATTTACTCATTAGCAATATACCTATTTTATATAGGGAGATTAGATAAATTAGAGATTAAAGAAAGTGGAACAGATGTTTTTCCTCTGATAAGCATCATTCTATAAGAAAACTCCAGAGGGTTCAAATCAGGGCAGAAAGCAGGAATGCACACTTTTTTTTTTTTTTTTTTTTTTTTTTTTTTTTTTTTTTTTT
>NW_016804438.1:27339-85046 GCF_001698545.2 Rhinopithecus bieti | reverse complement strand
TACACATTTTGAGAAGGCAAAAAAACCAAAAAACCCAAAAAACCAAAAACAAAAAACGAGGTGGGGGGAGGTTGGGCCAGTGCAGGGTTGCACTCGTGCAGCACACGGACACCTCCATTGTACGTGACTAGTAACAGAGCCTTCTGTTGTATAAGTACGTGCTAGGTGCCTTGTGTACTTTGTGAGCTGTGTGCCAGGTGCTTTGTGGATGTTTCCTTTAATCCCTCCAGTGACAGCGGTGGGGCAGCTGTTTTGTTTCTATTTCACAGATGAGAAAGGCGGCGAGGTTCCAAGAGGGCTAATGGTTGGACAGAGATTGGGTCAAGCAGTGGTTCTCAGCCAGCAGCATCAGCATTGCCTGGGAGCTTGTTAGAGATGAAGATTCCTGGCCCCACCCTACACTTCCTGAATCAGAAACTCGGTTGTGGGGTGTGGGGATCTGTTTTTTTTTTTTTTTTTTTTTTTTTTTTTTTTTTTTTTTTTTTTTTGAGATGGAGTCTCGCTTTGTCACCCAGGCTGGAGTGCAATGCCTTGATCTCGGCTCACTGCAACCCCCACATTCTGAGTTCAAGCAATTCTCCTGCCACAGCCTCCTGAGTAGCTGGGATTACAGGTACCTGCCACCGCACCCGGCTGATTTTTGTAATTTTAGTAGTGACAGGGTTTTACCATGTTGGCCAGGCTAGTCTCAAACTCCTGACTTCAGGTGATCCACCTGCCTTGGCCTCTCAAAGTGCTGGGATTACAGACATCCGCCACCATGCCCAGGTGGGGATCTGTATTTTTTTTTTTTTTTTTGCAATGGAGTCTTGCTGTGTCGCCCAGGCTGGAATGCAGTGGCGTGATCTCCGTTCACTGCAACCTCTGCCTCCCAGGTTCAAGTGATTCTCCTGCCTCAGCCTCCCACGTAGCTCAGATTACAGGCACGTGCCACCACTCCCAGCTAATTTTTGTATTTTTGGTAGAGATGGGGTTTTACTGTGTTGGCCAGGCTAAATCCTGACCTAAGGTGGTCCACCTGCCTCGCCCTTCTAAAGTGCTGGGATTACAGGCGTGAGCCACCACACCAGGCAGGGGATCTGTATTTTTAAGGAGCCCTCTGGTGACTCTGATGCTGTTGAAGTCTGGGAACCACTGAGCTAGAGCACTGGTCCTCAACCCTCACTGTGTATCTGAATCCACTGAGAGCTTAAGAAACAAAGCCATAGAGGCCTGGACTCCAACCCTTGGAGATTTGGATGTAATTGGTCTGGATGGGGCCTGGGAAATTGTTCCGTGCAGCCAGGCCCCAGGCCCAGTGGGGCAGAGAAATGGCGTGGTGGGAATTGAACTCAGGGCAAGTCTTGTCTCATCTTTAGACCTCTGCTCAGAAGCACCCCTGGCCATTTCTTCAGTTCACAGCCTGCTTGGGTCATGGGAGACCACAGAAGACATCACCTGATTCTACCCAGGAGTCAGCAAGGGCTAACGGTGGGGCAGGCAAGTCCCACGTGGACCTGCCATTGTGTGCTTGCCAAACCCAGGGTGGGCTGCCATCCCGTTTTGACCAGGTGGCTTGACCAGAAGTTGGCTGCTGGTCTTCTGGGGGAGATTTTGTTTTCCTTTAAGAGAGAGCTCCAGAAGGAGACAGCAGATTGACCTCACAGCCTCTCCTTCCTCTGAACTGTGTGGTATCAGGGGCAATGCCTGGGTGTTGCACCCCTGGCTCCTGGACACTCCCATCTGAGCAAGCCGGGGAGGATGGGAAGAGCCTGCCCTGACATGACCACTGACAGCACCACGGCCACTCTGCCTCCGTACCTGCCGCAGGAGGAAGCCTTCCCTGGCCCAGCTGGAAACCCAACTCAGGCAGCCCCTTGCCCCCACTGCCAGGCAGCTGTCCCATGCCACCCCTCGTGGACTGTGGCTCAGGTTCTGGGCTTCTGTCCCAGCTTGCTTACCTGACAGGACACCAGCTCAGTCACCATCTCCCCACTCGCCTGGTCTTCTCTCCCTCCCACTCCTGAGTGCGCCCTGTGTTGCCACGTGGTTGTGTCTGCACCTGTCTTGTCTCTGTCAGTATTCACATTTGAATTGGTCACACTGCCCAGCACAGTCTGGGTGAGGCTCAGTGCAGTCAGTGAGCAGTAACTCGTTCTTGTGTAATGAACACATGAAGGGGGGTGGATGTCTATCAGACACGGGGGTCTGTCAGATACCAGGGTTCAGCCTGGAAGGGGACTTGAAGAGACATGTGGGGCCCCAGGAGTGGCTCAGAGTCAGATAAGCATCTGGAAAGTGAGCCCGGGATTTCTCTGCAGTCATGATTTCCATAACCAGACTGGCCCCCTTCTATCCCTGTTACCCTCCATTAGGGTCTTACCTTTCTGGGAGCTATGATGTTGGCTCAATTCCTTGTGTCTCCACTGTGACACAGTGAGGTGGCCTTACATATGTGTGCCTTTTCATCTTACAAGTGCCTTCTCAGGCCCTTCCTTCCAGGTGGGATAGAAGCTCCATTTCTCCCTGCAACAAAAGCTTTATAATATTATCTATGTAGATAGCAAAGTGGCCCAGGGGAGAATGATCTGTAATAATAATAGTATTTATTCAGTTGTTTAGCCATTCATTTCTTAATGGGACAAATGTTTATTGAATATGTAGTATGTATGAGACATCAGTCCAATCAATCAGTTAATAGGAAATTAAAGTATAGTTTACAAAGTTCTATGATAGGGACCACAAAGCATTGAGGAAAAGCTCCCAATCCAGCGATGGAGAGGGTGTCAGACAGTGTATCCCAGAAGAGAAGGGACTGTGCTGGGATCTGTATGATGTGGAGGGTTTTCAGATGAAGAGGAGGGAGAAGAGAATAAAAGCAAAGGAGACAGGCTCTGCCAAAGGCCACAAGATGAGAGGGAGCTGTGAGTCTGGGGACCAGCCTGGGGTTCAGTTTCAGGGGCACAGAGTATGTGGGCGGGGGTATGGTGCCTTGCTCCCAAGTCCAGACTTCATCCCAAGCTCTCCATGTACCCATTACCCAGCTTCCATACTGATAAGTTCACAGCTGGCTTTGTCTCTTCTACCACTCCCTTCCCTTCTCCCAACTTAGATTATTTTGAAGCAAGGTCCTGATAACATTTTAAAAACACTTTAACATATATCTCTGAAAGATAAGAACTTGCTGAAAAAACAGAACCATGATTTCATTATTGTATCAAAAAAATTAACAATTCCTAAATAACATCAAACATTCAGGTGTTCTTAAATTTCTTCTGATTTTTCTAAAAAAAATTCTTATACTTTATTTGAATCAGGATCCAATAAGGCCTTTATGTTGCAACTGATTGGTATGCCTCTTAATTCATCTTTCTCTCTTTTTATTTCTGTGCAGTATATTTGTTCAAAAACAGGGTTTCTTTGTCCTGTGTTCCCCACAGTTTAGATTTGCTAACTACTTCCTTGTGGTGTCGTTTAACATGTTCCTCTGTCCCCTGTACTCACTGTAAATTGAAAGGTGGGCGAGATTCAGGTTTGTTTTGTAAATCTCATAGGTAGTGTCTTGATTCATAGCACTGGAGTGTCAGTAACCTTTCCAAGGTACCTTTAAAGCAAAAGAATACCCAATAGTTCTGTTGATGAAATAGCATATTCAAAAAGCCTCATAAGTATTTATGATCTAACAACTTAGTGGTTTTTTGAAAACCAATGAACATAAATTAAATGAAAAAAAATTTTTCATTGCATTCTTAAATATCACAATTACTTACTAGTTGGGCCCCAAGTGGTTTCTCAAACTTTGGAACACGGCTACTTTCATTTCTTCTTTCATCTGGATTTTGCATGGTATGTGTTTGTTTTATTACTGTGATAAAATATACCTAACATGAAGTTTACTATTTTAACCATTTTTAAATGCACAATTTAATGGGATTAAGTACCTTCACAATGTTGTGCAACTATCACCACTATCCATTTCCAGAACTTTCTCATCACCCCAAAGGGAAGTTCTGGACCCATTAAGCAATATCTTCCCATTCTGCACTCCCCCAGCCCCTGGCAATTGTTATTCTACTTTCTGTCTCTGTGAATTTGACTGCTCTAGGTGCCTCATGTGAGTGGAATGATATTTATCCTTTTGTGTTTGGCTTTTCTCACTTAGCATGTTTTCAGTTTTCATCCATGTTGTAGTATGTTTCAGTTCTTCCTTTCTTTTAAGAATGAGTAATACTCCATGGTATGGATACACTACATTTTGTTTATCCATTCATCTGTTAATGGACATTTGGGTTGTTTCCACCTGTTGGTTATTGTGAATAGTGCTGCTATGAACATAGGTGAACCAGCATCTCTTTGAGTTCCTGTGTTCAGTTCCTTTGGATATATAAGAAGGTGCTTACTTTTTATCACAGCAGTCTGGAAAACCCAGCATCACACACATATGATATCATTGAAAGGAATGTAGCTTGACTTAATGAGGAAAGTGAAGTTACCGTGAGCTGGCAGTTTGGGCAGTGCCTGGCAGATGCTGAGTACTGTTTTTTTCTCCTCAAAAACTTTGGTGCCAGCCCTGGATGGTCACAGCAGTGTCTAGGTGCTTCAGCCACAGTTGAGTTTGGGAGTTGCATAATTATGTTTGAAAACACATCTGACTTGGAAAGGGGTGAGGAGGCTGGGGATCCGGCTGGCAGCCTTGGTGGCAATGCAGGTGAGAGATGATGGCTTGAGCTGAGGCAGTGATATTGGAGATGAGGAGAGTGGCTGGACTGAGAGGTGTAGAGTGACCGCAGTGATTGTTGGTAAGGTGAGTGTTTTGTGAGCAGGGGAGACCTTTTCTAAAGTTGCTAAAGCCTGGAGTCAACAGAAAAGCATTGTGTGTAGCTCACGGTTTTTTCTTTTTTTTTTTTTGACAAGGTCTCACTCTGTTGCTCAGGCAGCCCGCACCTCCTAGGCTCAAGCGATCCCCCAGCCTCAGCCTCGTGAGTACTAGGACTACAGGAATGCACCACCATGCCCAGATAATTAAAAATTCCTTCCTTCCTTCCTTCCTTCCTTCCTTCCTTCCTTCCTTCTTTCCTTCCTTTTTTTTTTGAGATATGGTTTCACCATATTGCCAAGGCTGGTCTGAATCTCCTGGGCTGAAGTGATTCTCCTCCCTCAGTCTCCCAAAGTGCTGGGATTCCAGGCGTGAGCCATTGTGCCCGGCCACCACTTTGCCTCTAACAGCAACGGGCAGATCTGTCCTGTCAGGCTGAGACCATCACCGGGGCAGCCTCCATCATCGCCTTTGAGTCATTCTCGAATGCAGCGTCAATCCTTTTTCATCATTAAAGGCACCTGACACGTAAACAAGTGTGGCAAATCGACCCGTTGTTGCTTTAGTTTGGATTTTCTGCCTGGAAAGGCAGAGGAGAGATGAGTTGAGTATTGCAGGTCCCAGAGAGGTAACTTCAATCTGCGGGTGGAGATGCTGATTTTGTTCGGATACTCTCATTCACTAGAGGGTTAGAACCAAAATTCTTGTTTTTCTTACAGATTTGGTTTTAGAAATCCAGTGTTTTGTCTACTTAATTCTCTCTCTCTCTTTTTTTTTTGTTCTAGAGATGAAGTTTCGCTCTTGTGGCCCAGGCTGGAGTGAAATGGCACGATCTCAGCTAACCACAACCTCTACCTCCTGGGTTCGAGCGATTCTCCTGCTTCAGCCTCCCAAGTAGCTGGGATTACAGGTGCTCACCACCACGCCTGGTTAATTTTTATATTTTTAGTAGAGATGGGGTTTCACCATGTTGGCTGGGCTGGTCTCAAACTCCTGACCTCAGGTGATCCACCCACTTCTGCCTCCCAAAGTGCTGGGATTATAGGCGTGAGCCACCGCGTCCAGCCTAATTCTTTAATTCTTAATGAGTAAGTGAAATTGCTTTAATGACTTGTAGCCAGGAAACACTCAGGCTGGTGTTTCTCTTCTTGTTCCAAGAGTTGTGGATAACCACCAGCTGCTTCTGATGACACTGTTAGAAAATGATCATGTGACCACAGGAGTGGTTCTGATGGAACCTAGATGATAATCCCATGTTAGGATCAATTCCTTGCTAGATTCATATGTTGCTTTTTGTCCAAAAGTCATTCTTTAGAAGCTGCACTACTTCCTGTTGTGTTAAGGGCCTCTCTGCCCAGTGAGGAGACTAGACCTGGCCTGATGAGCTGCGTGAGCCCTGCCCCTCTGCCCTTATCTGGGAAATGGGGATAGTGACGCCTACGGGACCTCCCTCGTGGGGTTGTTGTCACTCTTTGTAAGGTCATCCTTGAGGAAGAGCTTTGCAAAGCATCAAGAACCAATCAGGTAATCCCTTACATCAGAAATCTGTGGCCAGACGCAACCTGTAGGCTGCAGAAAATCAAGGACTCAGATGCCTGTCCATGTCTCCATAGGCAGCAGTCCTGATCTGATGTTTCTTGGCTGCTCTGCCTTCTCACAGCACTCCTGGTGTGAGCAGAGTTAGTGCCAGGGTTAATAGTGTTTATTCTAGAGTCAACACATCCCTATACCTCATCATGCCACAAAGAGAGGCATTTAGGCTGGACCATTCCACAAATATTTATAGAATACCTCCTAGGAGCCAGGCATTGTTCTACTCTCTGCCAACACCAGGAGAACAAATAGATACTGCCCCTGCTCGTATGGAGCCCATAATGGGGGAGAGAAAGACATGGAAAGCAACAGCACCGGCGAACAACCCCCACACTAATAAATACGTGTCTAAGAGCTGTGACAAATGCCGCGAGGGGAGAGCGGGGACTGTGAAGAGAGATGATGTGGCAGGAGGGCTGGAAACAGATGGCTCTTCTCTGAGGAAGTGGCTTTTGGGCTGAGACCTAATGGCAAATGGGAGTTAGAGACTTTGGCAAAAATAACAACCACATGAAGGAAGACCCAAAGACCAGCGTTGTCCAGTTTTATGATCAAGGGGATGGTGGTGGCCGCTGATGAAGCCAGAAAGGACAGAAGACGTCAGGCAATGCAGGGCAGTTCTCTGTGGATTTCACCGTGCAGTGGAGGCCGCAGAGTGTTAATAAGCAGCACGGTGATGTGAACCCATGTGGAGAAGGGCCAATCCAGATGCTTGTAGAGGGTGGACCAGGGCAGCCAGATAGACATGAGAGCCAGTCAGGAGGCTACGCTGTCACCAGGTGGAGGTGGCTGTAAGTGGAGTGGTGGAATTGGAGGGATCTGGGCTGGGCTAGATACACAGGGAGGGAGAGGGAGGGCCAAGGACAGTGCCCAGTTGTCTGCTACCTGCAGCTGAGTGCAGGAGGTCCCATTTCCTGAGGGCGACACAGGAGTCCAGGCTGGGAGCTGTGTGAGTCCCCTGGGCTGTCATAACAAAGGATCACAAAGCAGGTGGCTCAAAAACAACAGAAATGTAATCTCTCACAATTCCAGCCTCCCAAAATCTGAAATCACAGTGGCAGCAGGCCCACGCTGCCTTTGAAACCTGGAGGGGAGGCTCCTTCCTCACCCCTTCCAGCTTCTGGTGGGCCTGTGGCAACATCACTCTAACCTCTGGACACTCAGCAACACTCCAGCCTCCATCTTCACAGGGTGTCCCTCTGTGTCTTTGTATCTTCACGTGGTCATCTTTTTATAAAGATACCGGTCATATTGGATAAGGAACCCACTCTACTCCACTAAGACTGAATCTTAACCAATTATATCTGCAATGACCCTGTTTCCCAGTCACATTTGGAAGTATTGGGGGTTAAGATGTCAACAGATCTTTTATTGGGAGACAAAAATTCAACCCATAGCAGGCACATCCCCTTGGACATGCATGTAGGCCTTCAGGTCAAGATTGGTGGTTGACATCCGAAATGATGTCTTGGCGCAGATACAAAACAGAAATGGATGGATTCCCCTAGAGAGAGAAAATGCAGGGGATGAAAGGAGAGGGCCGCCACATTGGTCCCGAAGACCTAGAGGGGCCAACGTGCAAAGGAGACTGAAAAGGGAAGGGAATGATGAATATGGAACCTTATTTTCTTCCACAAGCTAGAAAGTTTCCTGAGACCAGGTCTTAAATGCAACTGAATTTAAATGCAACTGAAGCAAATCCTGCCATTACACTGAAATTGATTATTAAAATAACACCGATAATTACACATAGGTACTAGAAAATAACACATGTGGCTCCTGTGGAGGGAGATTAAACATTCTCCCCCTCACCCATCCGGATTATGCTAAAGAAGAGGCAGGGCAGGACACTAAAAATAGATTCTAGATTTCAGAGGCTGGAAATATACTACTGACTGTTACTCAAAACTAATGACAAATGCAATTCAGGCTCTATTTTAAAAACTTTCATTAATCCTTTTGTAAAGCAAACACTCCTTTTCTAATGAGAACAGCCCACCACTTAACATACGATGTTTTCAGTTGATAGTTTCATCTGTGAGTTGCACCCACTGAGGTCTCTTTTGCTGGACTGGGTTCTGGAAGGGAGTGAAGGGCACTGTTATTCCGAAGATGAGAATGGACAGCTGTACAGTGGCCAGAGCAAAATGGGCGAGTCTCTGTGGTGCTGCCTATGGGGTGGAACCTCTTTGAAACAAAATAATGTGATTGTTGAGGATCTCAGTTGAAGTTGAGTGGGTGCCAGCATGGAAAGAGTGTGGGAGTCAGTGCCAGGTGAGTCGATGTGCCCAGTGCCTCATGTGTGCCATCCTTGAGTGGGCAACAGTGTGATCCCCATGCTACGAATGAGGATGTGGGTGCACTAAGAGGTGAAGGGATTTACCCAACATTGCATGGCAGAGCTGGGATACTTTTTCTTCCCCAAACTTTTCCCTCCATGTGGTTTATTTGACCGCAGAGAAAAGCTTGTCCAGGTTTACCCTGGGCTCATTTATAAGGCCCAGAGGCTGACCAGGCTGTGGCGTAAGCCTTAATCTTATTTAGCCCAGGGCAGCAGAACTGGGCAGGTATCAGGGCTTCGTGAATCATGTAGGGGACTTGAGATCTTTATCTGAAAACACCACTAAGAGTGTCAGGCGCAGCACTACGCCTACTGAATCAAAGTCTCCTGGTTGAGGGTAGGAGAGATTTTTTGTTTGTTTGTTTTGAAAATATCTGCAGTGGTTTTGCTGTACATTCTTCTTCCAGTGGACGTAGTCTCTGCAGGACCCTCGGGGGTGGCAGTGAGGTGCTAATTGAATTGGCCCTTAGTTAAGCCTTGCTCATAGGTCTGGTTAGTTCTCAGATCATCTGAAGCTTTTATTTAAGTCCTAGAAAGTCTTGATTTCCTTTGGGCAGGGAAGCATATGACCTGGGTGGCTACAGCAGCAGCCTCAGTAGCAAGGTGCTACAGGTTGGCTCGGTGTTTGGTTGCCTGAGAAGAACTGGAGGTGATGGGCAGAGAAGTTACAGAGATCTGGGATTGCGTACCAGCCCTACTGGCTGTGATGTAGGAGAAAATTATTTAATTTCTTTGAGGCTCATTTTTTACCTCTAAACATAGTGATATCTCTTTCATAAGGTTGAAGGTATCATGAAATAATGGAAAGCTCATTGCTTTGCTAGGGTGACCAGCTCATCCGGTCTGCCCAGGAATGTTCTGGTTTTAAACCTAAAAGTCTGTGTCCTGGGAAACCCTTTAGTCCTAGCCAAATTGGGATGGTTGGTGACTCTAGGCTTGGGACAAATTAGACGCTCAATAATCAAGATGAATCATTTCCTAGTGTCACCTTCCCTGGGTTGTTATGCCTCACACTGGTATACCTGCTTGTAAAGGCGGCTACACCTACTGTAAGGCAAAGAGAGGGAAGTCTTCCATGTCCTTTCTGTGGGATGACAACGCCCTTGACAACACTGCTGAAATGACAACTCTGTAAATTCCATCTCTGCTCTAGACGAGGTTTTGTCTGAATCCCCTTGTGACATGTGTTCTGCATTTATGCAAAATCACTGACCAGGGCTAAAGTGAAAACAGGGAGCATGGAATATGGTGGAGCTCACAGCCTCTTCTGGAAGCCAATGTATCAACCAGGTGGTTCCTTCTCATCGTATGGGTGAACAGGGCAAGGCACAGAGCTTCTGGGATCGAAATTCTCCCTGTAACAGGAACTGAGGCAGGTTAGCAATGCCCCTAGTAATGATTCCCAGTTCTATGCACACAAACACAGAGCTGCCCATGAGCAACCTATGTGCAGAATTAAGCTCCTGAAATTGTGCTAAATTATTTGATTTAAATACTGGTCTATCTAGGGGTGAAGACCTAGGCAATGTAGATTCCCATTAATAATGAATGATTTGCTGTATTCTAATCCTGTTAAGCAGAGAGTTCCTCTGCAAATGTATTAGTAGCAATGTGTGTTTGTGAATTAAGCCCTTGGTGTATCAGGTTTATGAGCCTAATTGTCTATTCAAAAGGCTATCACTTTATCACGTCATGAAAATTAAAAAGGTCTCTTTTGTTGGAGTGTTTGGCTAATCCTCCGAATGATATTTTCTCTTTCTTTCTCATTTTCTTTTTATTGAGCTTTATTATGATTTAAACGCAACTGAAGCAAATCCTCCCATTACACTGAAATTGATTATTAAAATAACACTGATAATTATACATAGGTACTAGAAAATAACACATGTGGCGCCTGTGGAGGGAGATTAAACATTCTTCCCCTCACCCACCCGGATTATGCTAAAGAAGAGGCAGGGCAGGACACTAAAAATAGGAGAATAGTACAATATATCTCTGAAATGGGAAGAGATTTAGTGACTGTTCTACCTCAAGGAAGTTTGAGTGATTTCCGCTAAAATTATCATCTGGATCCAAAAATGACATCTAATGAGAAGGTATGAACAATTCATTTGATGATATCTGAATATTAGGCACTTATATCGTTGGCAAGGCTTTCCTAGTTAGCTCCTTTATTCATTTTCTTCCAATGATGTCTTTCTCTTTTTTGAAAGAAAAAATAACCTCTTTCAGATTAAAAAATTTTGGTGCCTGGTCTCTGTTGCAAAAATGGTACTCGGGAAAGTTTTTAGTTAAATCCTGCTTGGCTGTATCTGAACACCAAAAGAATCGATCTTTTTTGAAAGTTAAAAAATAACCTTTATTTTAGTATGTGTTTAGAAAACTCAAAGGTATCTTTGTTTTCAGACTTCAACGGACTAAGGACTTGTAACTGCTTTGTTTGAAGAAATTTTCTTTTGAAAAAGAAAGTTCGGAGAGTTGAGAAAGTGCGTGCTCAGCGCTCTCCCAAGCATCCTCCCTCCCCTTCACAGACACTCAGAGTCAGCGTCTGGGTGTTAGCGGTAGTGGACGGAGGGCATCTGGGTGTTAGTGGTAGTGGATGGAGGGCTAGGTGAACCTTGAACGTGGAGCAAGCAAGGAGGGGACCCTCGGGGGCAACTAGGAAGTGATGGGACTGGTTTTACAAGCAGGTGAATGTTTGTCCTTTCAAAAATAATTTCAAAGATACTTATGTTGGGAGACCAAATGTGTTTTCCAAGCAGGCCCTGGTGAGAATTAAAGTCACAGAATTTCAAGATGGAAAGGACGTTCCAAACCGTAGTCTAGTCCAGACACAGTATATGGATGTCTTCCTGGGGTGACAGATTTTTTTCTAGGAAAATTTCTCTGGTGACTACACATTGCCCAACATCAGTTGCAGTCTAATCTGATGACTCTGGTGGCTCATAGAAGTAAAGAGCTGCTGGTTTCGCACATCTAATGTCTGTTTCCCTTCTTCTGGCCCTGCTCGCTAACTTTCCTTTAGAGAGAGCATCCTTCTCAGGCTCTCAGGCCGCAGGGTTGGACAGGCCAGACTCACCCCAAGTTCCAGGAGTGGGCGCAGGCCCCTGCTTTAGCCAGTCAGCAAACTCTGTCCTCTTCTCCATGTTCAGGAAGGAGCGACATGATCCAAATGAGCCAGTGAGAGTTGAGCCCTGGCTGTTTTTGTAACTCCTGGGGTGAGAGGAGAAGGAGAGCCAGGGCTGCCGGCCGCCACCTTGCTGGGGAGAGGGGAACCCATCAGAGAACAAAGCAGACGTAGAACAGCCCAGAGCCACTAGCCCTGCCAGCACTGGACATTTCGATCCTTTTGTTGTTGTTTTATCCATTTGTTGTGTTCAAGCCTGTTTGTTGGGGTTTCTGTCACTTATACATGAAAGGATTCTGTCTCACATTGTCATCAAACTGGGTAAGATACTTTAGGAGGAAAACATCTGGAGTACAGTGATGGGATGGTGTTCTTGCATGACTCAGAGGCAGACTCCGAATGCAAATACCGTGAAAAGGAGTTCATTATCGTGCAGTGTCCACATTTGAGAACTGTAATGCCATGGTGAAAAGAGCAGGGCGTGGTCTCTAGACTTAGACACACATAATTTAAATGCTGCTGGGCAAGAGAGACTCTCTATTTGCGTGTAATTGGTGCTCAGTCATGTTAGATCTTTATCCTAAACTCTTATATGTTACACACAAGCGTCTATAGTCCCAATCCTGAATTAGTCAAAGTGGGTTTAGGTGTTGGGATGATGTGGTTAGGAAGCAGCCTGGACCACAGTCCTGGGAGCGGGTGAATTAGTTACAGATTGCCTTGGTGACTTAAAACAACCTCCATTCACCATCTCACAGTTGCTGAGCCACAGGGGTCTGGGCTTTACAAGGCTCCAGTGAAGGTGTTGGCCAGGCTGAATTCCTGTCTGGAGTTGGGGTCCTCTTTCCAGCTCCTGTGGTGGCTGGCAGAATGGAGGTGCTTGTGACTGTGGGGCTGAGGTTCTGTTTCCTTGGTGGCCGTCAGGTGGGGTTGCTGTCAGCTCCTTGCCGGCTGGCTCTTTTGCAGCATGGCAGCCTACTTCCTCACAGTTAGTGGATTAGTTTTTTATCACTGCTATAAGAAATCACCACCATTTAGTGGCCAAAAACACCACCAGTGTATTATTTCATAATTTTTACGTGTCAGAAGTCTGGGCTCAGCTGGTTTCTTGACTCCAGGTCCCAGAAGGTATAGACAGGGCTTTGATTCTTTCTGGAGGCTCTGGGGAGCTAGTGGCTTCCAGGCTCATTCAGGTTGTTGGCAGGATTCAGGTCCTTACAGTTGTAGGACTGGGTCCCTACTGCCTTGTTGGCTGTGAGCCGAGGGATACCCTTGGCTCCTAGAAGCCCTGTACATGGATCCCACATCTCAGGACCAGCAAGGGTGCCTTGAACCCCTTTCCTGCTGGAAACGTCTCTGCCTTCCTTTTGCCGGCATCTCCATGATTCCAACCAGAGAACGATCCTTGCTTTTAATGGCTTTTGTGATTAGATTGGACCCTTCTGGATAATCCAGGATAATTTTCCTATTTGGGGTTCTATAACCTTAATTACATCGGCAGACTCTTTGTTTGTTTGTTTGTAGAGACGGGGTCTCCCTATGTAACCCAGGCTGGTCTCTAACTGCTAGGCTCAAGCACTCCTCCCCACATTGCCTCTGAAAGTGCTGTGATTACGGGTGCGAGCTAAACACCTGGCCTGCGGGGTCTTTTGTTGCCATGTGATGTAACATTACAGGCTCCTGGAATTAGAGCATAGACATCTCTGATGGGGTGGGGAGCGTTACTCTGCCTGTCACAGCCGGCAAGAGAATCTCTCAGTCTGCTAAAATGGTGTTGTATTTAATGTGACAAAGTCACAGAAAGGACTGTCCAATCACCTCTGCCGTTTCTCTGTGCTGGAAGCAAGTCACAGGCTCTGTCTGTACTCAGGGGAGGGGAGGATGCAAGGGTGTGGCTCACTGGGATAGCCTTCGGGTGTGTCCCTACAGAGCTAGAAGCTGGGTGAGATGGGGTGCTTTGGTTGGCTGGCAGCTGTTGGACCAGGTGGTCTTTAAGACTCCTTAACTACAGTGAAGAAGGGAGGGAGGCTTTATTCCAGCCTTTCCAGAATATTCTTTCCCCACTGCAGGCAGGTCCTGCCCCAGGCAGCTGTCTCTTGACCAACATCCCCATCATTCATTTGTTACTGTTTCTCCCCACTTGTGTATGGGTTCTGCTGGGAATTTTGAGGTTTCCTGTAAAGTGGTCTGGCCACTTACTTTTACAGTGTAGACCTGCAAACATTTACTACTGTGGGCTATGGAAAGTGAGCCTGAGGTTTAGGTGGGGGAGTTACTTAGGGCCTGAGGGTTGTGCTGGAGGACATGGGGTGATTGCCCATAAGGTCATTGTATAGGGCAGACACTTGGCTCCATTGCCTGCCCTGTACAGGCCAGGGAGGGGACCGGGATGCTGAGAGGATGCAGGGAAGGCCATGTGCTTCTTCCTAGAAGTGGGGCACCCAAGGCAGGCGTTTAACACCCAAGGCAGTGCTGATTCTTTGCTTTCCTTGGCCTCGTTCTTGTGGGCCACATTTCTCAAATCTCTTCTCTAGAAATGATTTGCAAATCAAGACATTTCTTACTGACATTCCTAAACAATCACTGGGTGCCACAGACATATCCTGTCTTTGGGTGTGGAATGAGCCCACACCTTCCTGAGCTGATAGCTTGGCTGCAGCCTCAGTTACTGAAAACTGCATTTCTTTGTCAAGTAGAGGTTTATCACCACCACAGCAAGAAGGAATAGAAAATGCCATTAAATATCAAAATACAAAAGTGTTTCCTGGATTTATATTCTCCAACAAAATACAATTATGTTCCTCCCCAAAATAGTGATACTTATTTCATATCTTTTCTGAAATAGACTGTTTTACATTTTGTCTTATCTAGAAAATAACTAGTTTAGCACAATGATTCTCGGCAAAAGTGTTCTGTCTCCTATGCCATTTGCTTAATCTAAATAATCTATTCTATTTATGGTCTCCGGGAGTTTTGAATTGTGTGTGCGTGTGTGTGTTTATAGGAGGTCATCTTTGTGATAGGTGGGAGTCCAGAAATGGACCCTCTTTAAATGAATTTTATGAGATATTAAAATGTTGCCCCATCCATTCTCAATTTTGTGCAGAGGGGAATAGTCTAAGCCCTGAAGTAGTAACGATCATTTTGTGTTTCAATTTAAAATTCAATTCAATTCACATGGTTGCAATTTAATAGTGCTGCAAACATTTCCCCATCTCTAATAAGACACAAATTCACACATCTCTGGTGTGTCGAAAAGAGATGAGAAAAATGCAGACATACTCTTTCAGGTCTGGGTGTGAGTTCTGCCAGCACCAGGAACTTGCTGGGGATAATCTCAGATGTCTAATTTATGATGAAACTCAAAGACAGAAACTGTAAAATGTAATGTGACTCTGCCGGTTCAGTGGTTTCACGGGCGGATTAATTCGGAGATGTATTTAGCCAGCTTAAAGTATCTGATTTTGATAGATAAGAATAAGAACTCTAAAAGGATCCTTTAATAAATGAAGACTTATTTCAGTATCTTCTTTCGGTGCTCTGACAGAGCCATTTCATCCAAATGTCTAGTCTTTCCCCTTCATTATTGCGTCGTTCTTTAGATAGATTGTCTCCTATCATTTTAGAAATCCTGCACACTAAGATTCCGTGTGATTCCCTCTCCTTCTGATCGGAATTGTCACTGTAGCTGTTCCTCCGTGCTCCTCTCTCTCGTAGCAGAGACTGCCCTGTATAGAAAGAGAACCTCAGTTGGGCCACTGGTAACTTTTGCTCACGGTCCCAAATGTCCCCACATGAAAATGTACAGAGACCACAAAGTGAGTGACATATTTGTTGTGGAATTTCTATCAAGACACATTTGCTGACTTATTAGTCAATAGCAGGTGCCCCCCATAGCTGGGTAGAATAAATCTGGGGGTGAGAGGACTCCCCGATGTGCCGAACTGCCCTATACGTTTTGCCTAATGTCCTGGGCTCTGCAGAACTTTCAAAAAATTAACACGCTCACCAAATATGTTTTTCTTGCTCATTAACTTGATAAAGCCCACTGGCTTTTTAGAGTCACAGCAGCAAGTTGTAAATGATGTATGAAATGAAAAATCTTTTCTCGCCCAGTGAGCAGGGAGGGAGAGCTGACAATGCCCCGTCAACACTGCTGTCGCCTGCGGTAGCATCTGGACACCCAGACATCCCAGGACCCAAACTTTCCCAGTACCAGCAGTGACCTCAGAAGGAGTAAGCGATGGGCCCTCAATGACCTCCCAGTACCAAGGTTTCCTTTCTCCTTCACATACTGCACTGAGGAGCTGAAGACAATGTGGCTGAAAGAGATCAAGCATCTGAGCCGAGGGCCTGCTTGCTGGGAACAGGATGGCCTGAATCCTGAGCAAACCTCTTGGGCCCACTGGTGTTTGAGGCTTTAGGAGTCCTGAGCAAACCTCTTGCGCCCAGTGGTGTTTGAGGCTTTGCCCTTTGGCTTCATGCATCAGGACTTTTAGCTTAGTTTGCATCCCGTAGTTGCAGTCGGCTGCAATGTATTGTTCAGCTGCTGTTGTTCATTCGCTTGATAAACTAACAAATGTTTGCATGTGCATATACCCAGAACTGGGCCAGGCATTGTAAAGGACAAAATAAACATAAAGTAGAGATATATCCAAAATAAAACCCCAGCTTCTGCCCTCCAACTGCTGACAAGCCAGTCAGGTGAGAAAATAATTTACTTAATTAACATCTTTTCCTCAAATAGGATAATTTTATTCTTATCGTTGCCCTTGTGGTGCCATAATAGTGTTTCAGGCATCGTAATGGAAAATGTATTAGTATATGTTTACCCACTTTTGTAAATAATATGTGTTCATTGCTTTAAAAAGGGGGTTGAAGCCTAACAATGAAGGAAGGCAGTTTTCACTAGATGTGTCTCACTGGATGCACCAACGTTAACCAAACTCCAAAAGGCTGGTGTATACACCAGAATGGCAGTTTATTGTTTTGACATGTGCACATGACCTGGGAATGTGCCTTGTAGTCAGAAGGTCGCGTGGGTGAGCATGCACTTCTAAAAGGGGGCCTGGTGAGAGAACGTGAATGCTGACTGGCATTAGGCTCTGAGAAGCAGCCCAGTTGCCTTCCTCAGAGATGACCTGCCCCCTGAGACTAGCTGTTGTGTCCACAGGCCAGGTAGCCCTCCCTCTCATTCAGGACTGGAGGCACTCCTTTCTCTGTGTTTTCTTTCTCTTTCTTTTTTTCTTTTTCTTTTTTTTTTTTTGATGGAGTCTTGCACTGTCACCAGGCTGGAGTGCAGTGGTACGATCTCAGCTCACTGCAACCTGTGCCTCCAGGGTTCAAGCAATTCTCCTGCCTCAGCCTCCCAAGTAGCTGAGATTACAGGCACCCGCCATCATGCCTGGCTAATTTTCTTTTTTTTTTTTTTTTTAGTAGAGACGGGGTTTCGCCATGTTGTTTCGGCTGGTCTCAAGCTCCTGACCTTGTGATCCGCCCACCTCAGCCTCCCAAAATGCTGGGATTATAGGTGTGAACAACTGCAGCCGGCTCTCTGTGTTTTCATGATTGTCAAACTCCTCCTGACTGATCAAGCCTTTCTTTAGATATTTAACCTAATCACCAGGTGACAGTCATATCATCCAGGCCTATGGCTCTCTCTCTAATTTTCGGAGGCTTTGCCTGTCTCCTTAGTCTACAGATATATCAATTTTATGGTTCAACTGCATAAGACAATGTTGTCTCCAAATTTGCGTGTCTCATTTTTTGTCCCTCTTACCCCCTTCTGCATAATCATGTTTGCTGCATGCCCACTGTGTTACACTAGAGTAGACAATATCAACTTTGGAGCTCCCCATGTTCACCAGCACCAGGGTACCAGTGCTGCATACACTCGCTGAATAATAACTGTGAATTTTAAGTCTGGCTTTGGTATGGGTTTGGATTTCTGGGAGATTCTCTTCACCCATTTAATTCAGGCACTTTGACCATTGAATGGCTTGGTGGTATAGAAGTAGACATGAATTGATATCTTCCTGGGGGAAGGTGCAGGACATGTCTCTAGAGCAGAAATGACTGGGTCATGGCTTGTGTGTCCTGACCTTCCATCCATCTTAATGGTCAATGTGCATTGCTACACCATTAGGAGTTCTCTGTGGTCCCATCCTGTACTTTATGGAAAAGGTAGCTGAAATAACTGACTTGACTGTGTCAAGGTTGATTCTGGTGGCTGTGTGTATATATGTTCTGACTCCTCTTAATACAAAAATGCCAATAGATCAAAAACCGCCTACAGCTTTTGTCAACACATTGATTGCATGCTAAAAATGTCTACATCTAGGGTTAGAGGTCCATCATAGACATCGGCTGCTCTGTAAATACTAGGAAGATGTTAATTTTGGGACTTAGATATAACCATATTTTTAGAAGACAGAATTTCCACATTTTCATACAGAAATTATTTTCCATTTAGCCCCCATATATACCAGTGCTTTGGAGCCAATTGCATTTGGGACAAAAGTTAGCAAATACAAGTCTGGATTCATCCAGATGTTTATATAATTGCCACATACAAAATAACTGTTTTAGACAATGAAAATCTGGATAATCCCTGAGATGAAGTGACCTCAGAAGCTAAAGAATGTATGCAGCTTCAAAACACCATTTACATTCTATTGAGGATTTCATGGTGATGGATCATCAGTAGAAAGCACGCAGAAGAAGGTGGACACAATGGTGGTGGCCAACAAGCCCTCTTAACAAACTAAATGGATGTGGACTCCTGTAAAACCATACAAAGAGCAGACATTGAACGTGAACTACAAAAGTGCAGAGATTTGGCTGAATGAAGGTAAGACAAAGATGATATGTCTGCTGTAGAAAAATCCTACATCTGACATAAATATACCCCTAAGAATACCTGCAACATTTAGATGCCTCCTGTCGCCTGGAATGGGCATGCTTTCAGGTTCATTTTTCCTCCCAGAGAATTTCTGAAGTTAGGATGGCTTGGGTGTCAGCTTTCACTAGACTTAATCTGCCTCAGAAGACTGGATCGTCCTGAGAAAAAGCACACTGGGTTTTGCTGTTTACTTATCTTGACAAACTCGGCCTCTGAGGCAATGCACAGAGAACCAGCTATAAAGGCATGGAAATGAAAAGCAGGCATCTTCCCTGCTCAGTGAAATAGTCACTTCAAGGCAAACTCACCGCTTGGCTCGAATTTAAAAGATACTGCTTGAATGCATGTTGGAGATAGTTTGGAATTAGTTCACTGCAGAATGCCCTGTAATCAAAGGGGACATTGCCCCTTAAATTCTGAGAGTGTCAGACATGCACCCCACCCAGTAGGACTATAATGATAACAGAGGATAAAATACACATGCATATTTATGACACTTGCCTAGTGTTTCTAGAGAGCCTTTCTTCCAGGAACTCAAAGGCTTCACAAGTGTTACCTTGGGGACTTCTCCTGCTGGGGGAGTTGCACAAGATCACCGGGTTAGCTCTTTGCCTCCAGGCGTGCTGCATCGAGACAGGTTCAAGCCCCTCCTGCTCCTGCCATCTCCTGGGAAGGGAACTCACAACCCTTAGATAATGCGTCTGATAATGAAATTCCTTCTGGTACTGTTGAAGCTCATTTGTTCTCTCTTTAAAAGAGACTTTAATAGTCTGATTGCAGTTTATACACTCAGACTGTTTTAAAGTCACCTTCTCAGTGTTCTTAAGTTAAATGTCACAAACCACTTTCAGGTTCTCCTTTGGGGAGCATCTGGTTGATTTCCTTGCTTTTCTGTACACTGGGTGGGGATATTGGGGCAATTGTGGTGGATGTTTAAGAACGTGGCATTTGGGGTCAATAGACATCAATTTGAGTGTTTGAGTTTCAGCTCCAATATTTCCTGACTGTGATTTGGGGCAAATTGCTTGGTCTCTTTCAGTTTTGCTTTCCTCATGCTTAAGATGGGAACAGTACAGGTCCAAGCCATTAGTTGTTGTGAGGATTCAGTGAGATGATAAAGAATTGTGCACAATGCTGGTTCCTCGCTACTTTACTTTAAGATGCAGTGTTCCTTATATTCCAGAACAGATGTGTCTCTGAGAAGCCGTGGAAGGGTTCTGGTGTGGTGGAGGCAGGGCTAGGTACGGGTCATTTGTGGTTAGTACCTGTTCTGATTGGTCCTGATTTCTTCCCCTATAGTCAAGCTCATGCCATACCAACTGTCAAATATTTAGAAATGAATGTATTTTAAGTTTAGCTGGGAACCTGCTAAAAGAATATGTAATCACCTTGAGGACATTCTGCTAAGTGAAATAAACCAGTCACAAAAGGACAAATAAGGTATGATTCAACTTATATGAGGCACCTAGAGTAGTCAAATTCATAGAGACAGAAAGTAGAATAGAGGTGACCAGGGGCTGGGAGGAGGGGGAATGGGGAATTGTTGTGTAATGAGTACAGAGTTTCAGTTTGGGATGATAAAAGAGTTCTAGAGATGGATGGTGGTGGAAGTTACATAACATTGTGAACATATTTAATGCCACCGAACTGCACATTTAAAAACGGTTAAAATGGTAAATTTTATGTTATGCCAATTATACCACAATAAAAAACATGTAATGGGCCGGGCATGGTGGCTCACACCTGTAATCCCAGCACTTTGGGAGTCCAAGGCAGGCAGATCACTTGAGGTCAGGAGTTCAAGACCAGCCTGCCCAACATAGTGAAACCCTATCTCTACTAAAAATACAAAAATTAGCCGGGCGTGGTGGCGAGTGCCTGTAGTCCCAGCTACTTGGGAGGCTGAGGCAGAGAATCGCTTGAACCTGGGAGGCAGAGGTTGCAGTGAGCCAAGATTGCACCACTGCACTCCAGCCTGGGCAAGAGAGTGAGACTCCGTCTCAAAAAACAAAAAACATGTAATGACTAATTTTGCAAAGAGAAACTCCTTCAGTACTACAAATAATCAGTGTTTTAGCTTTACTGAGGCATATTTTCCCGTGTCAGGTGATTCATCTGTCTTGTCCATTTGTGTAGCCATAAAGGAATCACCGGGGCTGGGTGATTCATAAAGAACAGAGGCTGACTTGGCTCATGGCTCTGCAGGCCGTACAGGAAGCATGGTGCCAGCCTCAAGCTGCCTCCACTCATGGTGGGAGGGGAAGGGGAGCTGGCTGGGCTGTGCCATGCTTACAGGGCGAGAGAGGAGGAGGAGGAGAAGGAGAAGGAGGCGGAGGAGGAGGGAGAGAGAGGGCCAGGGACAGAGAGAGGAGGTCCCAGGCTCCTTTTTTAGAGCTCATTCATTACCGCAAAGCCACACCATAAGAGATCTGCCTCCATGACTCAAACACCTCCCATTAGGCCCCGCCACCAACACTGGGGATCAAATTTCAGCATGACATCTAGGGGACAAACATATCCAAACTCTAGGACCATCCACCCATCAAAAATATAGCATATACTTGCTCTCTGTTGGATGTTTCAGGAGATGAAAAAAGTAATATAAGACACAACCCTCTTGCCAATTTGGGACAAGGGTGCAATCCGATTAAGGAGGAGACATGGAAGGTGACGTTTCAGTAATGAATTAGGTGATCCTCATGACACCCGCTATGGAGGCAGCGCAGTGAACATAAGTTGCAGAGGGAGGAGGAGTGTGTGATGGGAAGACAGCCTGGCTGGAGGCAGGAGAAAAGAGGAGCCCCGTGAAGATGGGAGAAATGGCCTGGCTCAAGGCAGGGGTGAGCCCCCAGAAGGCATGAGCTGTCTCAGAGTAGTGAGTAACCCAGTGGGAAAATTAGAGGCTTATACAGAGCCTTGAGTGCCAGGCAAAGGTGCTTTAGAATTGAATCAAGAGAGCTGATTTTGAACTGGAGAAAATAAACAGTGTTTACAAAATATTTGTCAGTGGCGAGGACTGGGCTGAACAGAGGGAAGCTGAATTCAAGGCAGGCTACATTTTTTCTTGGTGTGGCCACACTCTTTTCCATGACTTGAACAACTTTTAAAAAATATGGATGGCCCTGATTTGGACTCCAGGTCTTCAAGAGCCTGCTGAACACATCCCAGACTCCCCACAGACCACAGTTCCCTCCCAGCTTCCCAGTTTCTGTTTTGGCAACACATTTCAGACACACACGCCCACTAATGTGGTCTCGGCCCCCTGCCTGTCCCTCCATCTCCATGTTGTAGATATCAAATCGTTTGTGGTTTTTCTTTTGACAAAGGCCTGGTTGCACAGAGAGGCAGTTGTGTGTTGTGGAAATCAAGAGGAATGAGAACTTAAAAGGATCAGTGGGTTTGGCAGTATGGTCATCATGGGCAACCCTTTTGAAAGGGTTTTCATCGTAATGATAGGAGTGGGTGTGAGACCTCAAAGGACTAAGTAGGATTTTGGAAAGCAAAATGTGACTGAGAAGACTCTCACACCTTGCACAGATTAATTTCTGATAGGATGTTTGTTCACTTGAAGGGCAAAAACCTGAGAAGATTCTTCTCATCCAAGCTTGCAGGCCAGCATCACAGCTTTGGTCCTCTTACTCCTCTGTGTTTTTATTTCCTGGATGGTGCTGATAGTCAGTAGGGGCTGGGGATGGCGGGTACTCTGTCCTCCCCATCTGTCTGCAGTGAACCAACACACGCCTGAACTTCGTGACCGCATGGAGACATCTGGGCTGTGTGGGGCTATTTGCCTAGAAAGGCTTGGCACTGCAGAAGCTCCAGACAAAGAACAACACAACTGCCCTCTGCACGTTGGTTTGGTCTAGATTATTTGCCTTTTTTTTTTTTTGAGACGGAGTCTCGCTTTGCTGCCCAGGCTGGAGTGCAATGGCGCAATCTCGGCTCACTGTAAGCTCTGCCTCCCGGGTTCACGCCATTCTCCTGCCTCAGCCTCCCGAGTAGCTGAGACTACAGGCGCCTGCCACTTGTAGTGGCTAATTTTTTGTATTTTTAGTAGAGATGGGGTTTCACCTTGTTAGCCAGGATGGTCTCGATCTCCTGATCTCCTGACCTCGTGATCCACCTGCATTTGCCTCCCAGAGTGCTGGGATTACAGGCATGAGCCACCACGCCTGGCCTATTTGCCTTCTTGAATTAAATGATTGATTAACTTTAAGGCATTCCATGGAATTTACTGTGTTTTTTTTCACTCCATTATTATCAAAACCTCAGTTAATGACTTGAGACACCAAAAGAGGAAAACTGAAAACCTGATTTTTCTGTGCCAGGTAATTCTGGTCACTATCTGTATAGTCTCTTTTTTTCTTTTCTTTTTTTATTTCTTCTATTTTTTTGAGACAGGGTCTCACTCTATCACCCAGACTGAGGTGCAGAAGCGTGATCTCGGCTCACTTCACCCTCTGCCTCCTGCATTCAAGCAATTCTTGTGCCTCAGCCTCCTGAGTAGCTGGAACGACAGATGTGCGCCACCACACCCAGCTAATTTCTGTAGTTTTAGTAGACACAGGGTTTCACCCTGTTGGCCAGGTGGTCTTGAACTCCTGACCCCAAGTGATCTACCTGCTTTGGCCTCCCAAAGTGCTGGGATTATAGGCGTGAGCCATCTCATTCAGCCCTGTATCGTCTCTTTACGCTCAGTTCTCCGGCCAGGCCTCCTGGGCAGCACCCTGCAGAGGACTGTTGACAGCAGTGCCTCTGAGCCCTTTGGCCGGGCCCTCCAGGCCGACTCTCCATGTCACCCAGCCTTGCTCATGGAGCCCCAGCTCTTGGATTCATGGCTGCACCTTTGCCAGGGCCTCCCCGCCCTGCAACCACTCAGACTCCCCCTTTGGCCTCTTGGGCAGAAGCTTCCAGTCACTCTGTTCTCCTGCCCTCCCGTGTTGCCCGCCTTTGGAGGTCTCTGGGACTGATCTTGGCCCTGGGAATAGCACTCTCTGGGGTGAGGGTGAAGGTTAAGATGTGATGGGATTCAGTCTGTGACAGAGATTGGGGACATCGTTTGAGTCAGACTGTGTGATTTATCAGCTTAGAACTGTTCTCAGAGGCCTCTTCCCTCTTCCCTCTGAAATCCCTCACTCCTGGTGGCTCCAGCCTGCTTGTTGGAGTGTCTGTGCCTGTCGGAATGTTGGAGTGCCTGCTCTCTCACCACTGAGCCTTTGTAAGGAATGCCCCCCAACCCCAGCCACTCCAGGAGGTTCCCAAAGCGTGGAAGGCCCCCATGGTGGAGGGACATCCCTGGGTGCCAACTCTGGGATCAGGCTGGAGGGATCTGATGAAGCCAACTTGAGTTCCAGGAAGACGGTGAGCGATGGTTTATGGGGAAGGAGCCAAGTCAGGGGTCAAGTATGTGGTGGAGAATCGGCCTCTCAGCAGGAGGAATCTTCAGGACTAGCCATGAGAACTGCTGCCCAAGTTTCCAGCCTTTGGCCACAGGACTCTGAGGTCACTGCTGAATTATTATCAGGGGCTTGTGATTCCGTGCCAAGCAATGCCTGTGGGATGGGCAAATGTTTCATATGTCACTTTTTCAAACATATATTGATAATGTAATTAATAAAATATAAACTTATTGTAAAGTATAACCGAGTTCACAGTTGCTTTCCTTTTAAAATTATGGTATATTCACTGGCAGGGGAAGTGAAGGGGGAGGGATAGTATTAGGAGAAATACCTAATGTAAATGATGAATTAATGGGTGCAGCACACCGACATATCACGTGTATACCCATGTAACAAACCTGCACGTTGTGCACATGTACCCTAGAACTTAAAGTATAATAAAAAATAAAATTACGGTGTATTTTCTCAAATGGTTACAAAGACTATATTTTTCAAGTGACTGTACTCAGCTTTTCAATAACTTAGGTTTGAATCCTAGAGTCAATATTGTGTGATGTTTCTTATCCGCTCTATCTCTGTTACTTCACCTGTTAAGTGGGGTTGATAATACCAGAATTATCAGATGGTTGTAAAGTGTAACCGGCACCTTATGAATATATTCCACAACACTTGCAAGAAATGTATAAGGTTCTTCTTTTGAAAACCAAACACACTCAGCAGAAAGGCATGCCATTCACCAAAATAGTGTGTAATTCAATAGGATTATTCAGTTGGCTTCAGTGATGAGCTTGTTGCTAAAAGTGTAACAAGTGGCTCCCTGAGTACAGTTTTGATACCGATGTTGGTTGATATTTTCATTTATGCTAATGAATTGTGTGAAAATGAAAGAATGAAGATGTGTTTCAAAGCTTCACTAGTTTACAACATCACTAGATGGGAACATCTTTGTTACTGAATTGGATAATAGTTTTGATTATTGGAAGAATATTTCTTTAATTTTTTTGTGCTATTCAGACACAACTACAGGCCCCTGGAGAGGATGACTCCTCACTGTTAACCTCTGCTCTGCCTACACGTCTTCACTTCTGACACCAGACCTGGGGTTTTTTGCCCCCACACCAAAAATTCTCTGCTTCTCAGTGGACCCAGACTGGGTGTCCTACACCGATCCTGACACTTTGCCTGGAGGCAGCATCAGAGCCCCTGGCTTCAGAGCTCAGTCCTGCGAGGGTGCCTCTACCACAGACACCAGCTGCAGGACCAGGCTGTCACCTGTGCTTCTGACCCGCCTGGGTTGCAAATTGGAGCTTCCCACAAACACCTCCTTGGGTCTGGTCATTTGCTACAATGGCTCACAGAACTCAGGAAAAGTTTCCTTACTAGATTTCTGTTTTGTTGTAAAACAATACCACTTGGGAACAGCCAGATGGAGGACTGCATAAGGCAAGGCATGAGGAGGGGCACAGAGCTTCCATGTCCCTTAGGGGAGCCCCACCCTCCCAGCACTTCCATCTGTTTGCCAACCTAGAAGCCCTCCGAACCCTGTCCCTGGGGTTTTTTTGAAGGCTATGTTATGTAGGTGTGATTGGTTAAATCATTGCCCTTTGGTGACTAAGTCACTCTCCCATCCCTCTCCTCTGCTGGAGGTCTGGGAGTGGGGCTGGAAGCTCCAACCTCGAATCACAAGGACGGTTCCTCTGGCAACCAGCCCCAATCCTGTCACTATCTAGAGGCTTTCCAAATGCCACCTCGTTAGCATGAACTCAGGTGTGGGTGAGAGAGGCTTGCTATGAATAAGAAAAGATGCTCCTATCACATAGGAAATTTCAAGGGTTTAGGAGCTCTGTGACAGGAACTGGAATGCAGACCAAATATGTATTGCTTACGATAAATCACGATCTCACCCTGTAATGGCATTTCCATCATGTAGATATAGTGAAAGGTAAATGACACCAAGAGCACGGACAATAGTAAAGTGTAGTCAAACACTTAGGAAGCGATGAGTGTTGAGTATTTATTGCCTTTGTATTTAATGTAATTTAATGGTAAGTTTATATGATTTAAGTCTTAATAATGGCTATGTTTAACAACTGGCTCACAAAATTCCTGCAAGTTTAATATTTGGCTCTCCTGAGCTGGTGAGGCCAGCTCCAGCATGGAGCTGGAGCATGGTTGCCTTCTCCCATCGGAGGATCAGCTAACATTTCAGGCATGCACGGTGCCAGAAAGCAGAAGGAGGAGCTCTAATAGTCTTCCACCAACAGTGCCAATGAGACGTCTTGGCTCAGGTTGGCAGTTCTGTTCTCTTATGGCAGGAGGGAAGTAGAGATCTTACCCTAGCTCCTCAGGCATCAGTTCTTAGTGTCCCATCTCTCCAGGACCCATGTCCAGCCTCATCAGAGTTGTGCATGGACCTGGTCCCTGGCAGAACCCAGTCTTCTCTATCATCCTCATTTCCCCCTTACCGGTCTCTGCCCAGGTAGAGCCACCTCTTCCTCTGGCAGCATCATCTGGGAGACTTCTCTTCTGGAAAGAGGTTACTCTTTGCTACTCTTTTATAACAAAGCTACGCTTTGCAAACAAAAGCCAGGAAGGTTCGTCTTCCAGGTGCCTGGCCAACTTCTGTTCCTTTGTTCCCCAAATAGGAGGGATGCTAAAGCCCCTCCCAACCCCCATCCTCATGCCCAGGCAGAGAGGAAAGAGAAAGGGAAAAATGCTTCCTTTCATCCACTTAAAACTCCTCCTGCGGTGAGAATAAGACAAATTGCTCATTTAGAGAACTATTTGGCTGTTTCTCCTGTTTTAGGGCAGTGCTTGGTTTTTGAACCAAGCTCTCAATGTTAGCTATTATTTCTTTTTTTTGTTGGTTTTTTTTTTTTTGAGGCGGGAGTGCTCGCTCTGTCACCGGACTGAGTTGGCAGTGGCCAGTAGTTCTCAGCTCACTGCAAGCTCCGCCTCCCGGGGTTTACGCCATTCTACCTGCCTCAGCCCCCGATGTAGCTGGGACTACAAGAGCCCCCGCCACCTCGCCCGGCTAGTTTTTGTATTTTTAGTAAGAGACGGGGTTTTCACCGTCTTAGCCCAGGATGGTCGTCGATTCCTAGACCTCCGTGTGATGCCGCCCGTCTCGCCTCCAAAGTGCTGGGATTACAGGCTTGAGCCACCGCGCCCGGCCGCGTATTGATTCTCTAATTAAATAGAAAAGCTGGCTAATTAGATTTTATAAGAAATTTTGAACTGAAATTAAGAGAAAAATTAGGTCAAAATAAAGGAAACATTGAATCATGCCATATATTTAATTTAGATTTCTAAAAATGCTTAATGAAATTGGCTAATTTAGGCCCAAGTATGTATCAGTGCTCATGGTGCCATCCTACATGGAATTTAAGAAAGTCAAAAAACCAGCCGGGAAGGTGGGAAGTGTCAGCTATTTAAATTGCTGTCTTTAAATTCAGGGCGTGTGACAAAACTAAGTCTTCAATCCAAACATCAAACAGGCATTTTCCTTATTTTGTTTCTGTTTCGTAATATAAGTATCAACGTTTGGGCCAAAGGAAAATAGATTTTAAGTTTGTGTCTCTTCCAAATACCTTTGGGAGACAAGTTTTTTCTTTACTTATTCTGAGGTGTACTCATTGATAATTACTATTGCTCTATTAATGGTATACAGCAAAAACAGCAGTGCCTCCCGATTCTGAACATGTGTATACCCGAGGCAGTGCTAAGCCTGGAGAAGGTGAGATAGAATGGATAAGGCACTCAATGGCTGAGCTGATCTATATGTCTTGCCTGGGTATTTTATACCCTAACCAATAGTGATTTATAACTTACTTTTCTTTCCTACCTGGATTCTATACTGGTTGTGTAACCTACCTTCAGTCTTCCTTTTCTCCCATTCTCTGCTCCACCCTCTAATTATTTTTTTAAACAGATGATATGACTTGGATCTGTGTCCCCACCCAAATCTCCTGTCGAATTATAATCCCCAGTATTGGCAGTGGGGCCTGGTGGGAAGTGATTGAAGTGATTGGATCATGCGGGCAGATTTCCCCCTTTGGTGCTGTTCTCCTGATAGAATTCTCATGAGATTTAGTTGTTTAAAAGTGTATGGCAACTCCCCACATCCTTCTACTCTGGCCATGTGAAGTGTGGGCTCCCTCTTTGCTTTCTACCATGATTGTAAGTTCCCTGAGGCCTCCCCAGAAGCTGATGCTGCTATGCTTCCTGTACAGCCTGCAGAACTGTGAGCCAGTTAAACCTCTTTTCCTTGTAAATTCCCTAGTCTCAGGTTTTTTTTTTTTTTTTTTTTTATAGCAATGTGAGAATGGAATATTACAAAAAAATTGAGCTGAAAGTAGACTTCCTGTATACACCACTCCTCAAAGCTTTCTTTATTATAAACATCTTGCATTAGTGTGCTCCATTTGTTACCGTTGATGAACCCATATTGATATCTTTTATTAACTGAAGTTCATTGTTTAATTTTAAACAATGTGTTTTACTGTTCTGTGGATTTTACTGTTTTTTGTGTGTTTTACTGTTTTACACACAAAAAACAGTAAACTGTTTTACTGTTCTGTGGATTTTAAAAAATGCACAATGTCATGAACCCACCAGTACAATATCATACAAGGTGGTTTTAACTGTGCTCCACCTATTCCTTTCTCCCCCATCTTCCCTCCCCATAAATCTCTGATCTTTTACTGTCTCTATAGGTTCATCTTTTTCTTCCCTTTGTTAATTCTACTTTTAGTTTTTTTTGCTAGATTTTTCTTGTGATTGGATAGGCCCATTTAACTTATTTTGCTCCACTCTAAATTCAGTACTCCAAGAATTGGTTTCACTCTTCCAAATTTTGTATATAAGCCAGAGTTCTACATAAAATACTTAAATTCTTTCTAATCTAATGTGGTTTCCTGCGTCTTTCAGGAAACTTTTCCTTGAGTATCTACCCACAATTTTAATTAGGTCTAATACAACATGTCAAAGTTGGGAAGTAGATCTAAGGTAAACAGATTTTGCAAGTCCATTTTCTCCTTGAATGATTTTGAGCCAAGTGTTTCCAGTGCCTAAATATGCTTCCACTTCCAATAAGATGGGGCCCTTTGGAAGATGCATTCTCTTTGAGGTTCCTGAAGTATTATTTACTGTGCTGCAGCTTTAGTTAATTGAAAGCACATTGAGTAGGTCCTGGAGCTGATGGCTTATTCTATGCCCATCTGCTGAAACGGAGTTATGCTTAAAGGACAACCAGTCTGTAAGTGTGATTAAGTCATATGTAAATAGCGGTAATCCTATTTTCTTGGGCTGTTAGATCTAGTTCAATTTGGAAGTCCGGTGGGAGTTTCTTAGGTAAATACACAGTCTTGAGGATGGCCACATAGAGAGAAATGTTATATGAAGCAGTTTGTCATATTTAGTTTTAATATTAGCCTCTGAGATTAGCAGAGATGAAATTTACCTTGGGAAAGAGAGCTGATAAAGGTCACTCAAAAGCAGGAAAATCTTTTGATCTTCAGGTTTTCTCTTTCGTCTCTCTTCCGTCTTCCCTCCCTGCCATAAGTGACTCTATGTTTTCGCTTAAGCTGTTAAGAGGCCGAGATTTGGGGACTATGGTCATGTCGAAAGATATAATGGAAGTAGAGGGATCTTCTAGTTTGTGGCAATTCTCATTTAGTTGCGGCCTGGAAATTACCCTTCTTTTTAAAAGAAACAGAGCTCAAATATGAGGTTCAGGATGTTTTGTCCATGACTATATCACCTGGGGGCACATTTTGGTTTCCATAGCCTTGCTCTCACTCGGTGGGGCCTCTGTCTCTTAAAATTTATTTTAGTTTTAAGATGGGGTCTCGCTCTGTTGCTTGCCCAGGCTGGAGTGCAGTGGCATGATCATAACTCACTGCAGCCTCAAACTCATGGGCTCAAGCAATCCTCCTGCCTCAGCCTTCCAAGTAGCTGGGACTACAGGCATGTGCCATTATGGCTAGTTATTTTTAAAATTTATTTTTATAGAGATGGGTCTTGCTTTTTTGCCCAGGCAAACTCCTGGGCTCAGGAGATCATCCTACCTTGGCCTCCCAATGTGCTGGGATTACAGGTGTGAGCCACCATGCCCAGCCAAAAAAAATTTTTTTTTGAATAGCATATATTCTTTGGTGGGCATGCTGACCAAGTTTAATAAAGCCTTCAAATCTGAGAAGCCAGATTGGCTGGGGCAGTTGATTTTTCCTTGTCTCCTTGATGATCAGCTTCTTTTTATGTATTTATTTGTCATGGTTTTGATTGGTCTTCCATCTCACAAAGCAGGGAGAATACAACTCTCGTTACTGTCAAAGTGAATCCCTGATATAGCTAGGCGTCCTGTGTGCCTCTCCTGGTGGGGCAGACCCTGAGAAGGGTCTGGAATGTAGCAGCAAGCCAGCACTGTCGACTCACACACGTGGGAGTGGCTGTTTATGGAGCTCCGGACTCTTCCTTCTCTCTAGCCTCAGTGGGTGGGGGAGTTCTGCTTTCGGTTGTGGCCTGAGATATGTTTGTTTAACGTGCCACATTTCAAACACTTGTGGTATTCTGGTTTCTGGGTGAGGTACCTTGGGGAGATTGGTGTGGAAAGTGCTATACAGGTGAGCATTTGAGCTCATTAGGTTGTATTTTCAGTTTGCAAATCCTTTCTATACCTAGAAATGCAAAAGAACTGACTTGATTTTTTATAAAACAAAACAATAAAACAAAACAACACTGCTGTGACAAATCCAACTATTTTTAGGCTGAGAATATTGTGTTGCTTCATCCCACATAGCACTGAAAATTGTCTCACCATATTTATACCCCAACTCAAAGAACATTGACAGCCTTTGTTGCTTTGGGAATTGAAGTACAGTAGGGTGCTGTTAGTGGACGTCTGCAGTGTCTGGGATTTGCTGTCACAGGAATGAATGATTGGATTTAGATGTGGTAGTAGAGCCAGCTACATGCTGGGTTCTGGGCTGTGCATGCAATGGTTGTTTTATTTATTTTAATGTGACTTAATATTAGCAATGGTTAGGCTAACAGTGGTTAACAATTTAGAACTGCCTAGTGGGAGGTAGGTGGAAGAGGGTGGGGCAGGAGAGGAGAACCCCAGTCTGGTCCTTGCTCTTCAGCCTTTCTCCCTGTCTGCCCTGGCCATTGAGCCTTCCCCTGTAGGCTGGGCTATGGAGTCTTTGGGAGGGGATTAGGTAATGAAGGTGGAGCATTTGTGATGGGATTAATGCCCTTATAAGAAGAGAAGCAAGGGTAGGTGCAATGGCTCACACCTGGAATCCCAGCACTTTAGGAGGCTGAGGCAGATGGATCATTTGAAACTAGAAGTTTGAGACCAGCCTGGGCAACATGATAAAACTCCATCTCTTAAAAAAAAAAAAAAAAAAATTGAAAGGGTGCAATGGTGCATGCCTGTAGTCCCAGCTACTAGGGAAGTGAGGTGGGAGGATTGCTTGAGCCCAGATGGTCGAGGCTGCAGTGACAGTGCAGTGAGCTGAGATCGCACCACTGCACTCCAGCCTGTCTCCAAGAGAGAGAGGAGAAACAAGAGAGCTTCTCTGCTCTCTGCCATATGACGATACAACAAGTAGTTGGCCACCTGTGAACCAGGATTCATGCTCTCACCAGGCACCAAGATCTGCTGGTGCCTTGATCTTGAATTTCCAACCTCAGAACTGCGAAAAATAAATATTTGTGTTTAGAGCCCTTGGTCTATGGTGTTTTTGCTACACCAGCTGGAACACACCAAGACACATGCCAAGTGATGTTAGGAGCCCTGGTTCAGGGGTTCAGATAACCTACCATCAGATCAGGTTGAATGGATTACTTGTTATTCCCCAACCTTCTGCCATAGTTCTGGTACCTAGGTCTCTACCCTAGCCTTGTAACCAAGCCACAAGGCCAGACTTCATTTAGGGATCAGGCTCCTGCCATGATCCACATGCCCACATATCCAGCCAGGACATAGGCCTCCAGGCATGGTCCTGCTCCTGCCAGCACTCCTTCTCCCTCTGGAAGGGCCTGCCATCTTTACTTCCTCCACTTGCTTTCTTCCAGAGACTTCAAGGTGATGGTGTACATGGGCAACTGCTGAACATCATATTTTGTTATTTGGACACCTCAGCTCAAGCACTGGCTGCAGGCATGGTGATTTCTTGTCTACATGTCTGTCTCCTCCAATAGACAGTCAACTCCTCGAGGGCAGTGACTGGATCATTTCTTCATCTGTCCCTATGTCCATCCGTCTAACTCTCATTCAGCATTTTCCTTTTCTCTTTGTAGCATCAACCTTAAGCACATTTCTTTCAATTGGTGGGTGATCAACAAATATTTGTTGAATAAATGAATGAATGAATGACTTGTTACAAGCTACTTCACAGTATGGTGCTCAGTTTCTTGCATGGATTTCCTCTGATTGTCTGCAGCAGCACCTGCACCTTGAGGCTGGTTCTCTCTGCTCAGCCTGTCTAATCTCCTGTCTCTGCCTCTTCTGATTTGATGTGTCCAAGGTTAACAGAGTTCCAGAACTCTATTTTGACCCAATTTTTCATTTGCAGCTCAGCTAGTGGTTTGGAGGTGACTGGCATTTTAGAAGCTGCTCTGGGCTATGGAGTTGGGTCAGAGCACAGTGCCTCTCCCTCCTCTATGGACTGTTGCCTTGGTGCCCTTCAAACATCGGAAGGGGTGATGAGTGCATAGTGTGCCGTAAATACTAGAGAGTCAGTTGATCTTTTTTCAAAAACTCAGTGTAGATCAGTGGTTCCAGGATCTCTGGAGGTCCCCAAGACTTGTTGAAGAGGTTCACAAGATCCAGAACATTATGATAATAGTTCCAACACATCATTTGACCTTTTTCACTCTCTTTCTCTCATGAATTTACAGTGGAGTTTTTCAGAGGCTACATGACATGTAATATTGAGATAAATTAAGTACAGAAGCAGATATGATGAGTATTCAGTTATCTTTTGCTAAGTCAGACATTAAGAGATTTGAAAAAGATAAAACAATATCACTATAATTTTTTGTTTTGAAATTCGAGTGATTTTTTAAGTTAAATATATATAATTTATGTTAACATGTAAAGGGTTTCTCATTGTTATTTTTAAATAAAACATTTCTCAGTTTTAAATATTTTAAACAATAAACATGGTAGACATATCAATAGAGATAGCCCACATAAACAAAAGCTCTCTGCAGGCCTCAATGATTTTAAGAGAGTTTTACTATCTTTATTTTTCTGGGTTCCATCCTGGAATGTTTGAGAATTGCCGGTGTAGGCTGATGGTTAGTGTGGAGGTCACAGGATCTGAGCTTGAATCCTGGCGTTGCCACTTTAAGTGAATGTGATTTTTGGTAAGCTACCTCCTCTCCTGGCTCTCAGTTTCTTAATTAGTAAAATGGGAATAATGAAAACATTCGTTAGATAATGAGTGCAGTAGATAATGCATAGATTTGTGGAGATAATTAAGTGAGATCATACATACTAGATACTTCGAATAGGGTTTGGCATGGGATAATTTAGAAAATATGAAATTTAGAAAATATGAAAAATTATTGGGAGAAATTAAAGTCACCCATGATCCATCTACTCAGAAATATTATTTACCATTTAGTCTATTTCTTTCCAGTTTATGTGTTTGTGTGTCTGTGTACATATTTGGTCTTTACACACATTCTGAGTAGTCAATTGTATACTCTCATAAAATATGATTTTTCATGGCTCTATTATATTACTTATATTCCATTACACAGTTAATAGAAGCCATAAGAAATTTAACCCTTCCCCTTTTAGATCGGGTCCCATTTTTCACCACTATAAATAATGCATAATTAACGTTCCTGTACATAAATCTTTGTCCATATCTCTGATTGTTTTCTTAGGATAAATTGGTGAAAGTGTAATTACTGGGCGAAAAGCTGTTTATGTGTATATTCAAGTTGCAATTTGAAACGTTTGTGTCTATCACATTTTTCTCAGGGGTGTATGAGAATGTCCATTTTATGGCATGCACACTTACTACATTTAAAATTATTGTTTTAAAATTAATGAATTTTGCCAATTTGGTAGAGTGAAGTGGTACACAATTTAAAAAAATTTGCATATTTGTTGATTACTAATGAGAATAGTTTTTAGAAATTTGAATTTTCATTCTCTGAAGTGTTGTTTATTCCCTCTGAATTTTAAAAGTGGGTTATTGGTATTTTCCTATTGATTTATAAGAGATCTATAACTTTTATCAGACTGGTGGCAATTATTTTGTTTGGTTTTTTGGTCTGCAATGATTTTGTTTAAAAAATATGCTGAAAATATTATGTGGTCAGATCTATTTGTCTTTCTTAGAAATATTTCTTCCCTTGCTTTTATGTTTAGACAGTCCTTGAGTTTGAGTTTGTGACTTTTGTTTTCTCTTCTCTCCCTTTCCCTTAGTTTTCTTTTCCTTCATTCCTCCTTGCTCTCTCTGTTTTTCTCTCTGTCTTTAACATTTAACTCTTTTTTATGCATCTGGATTTTATGTTGGCGCAATGGGTGAACTCTAGCTCATACTTGATCTCTTTGAAAGTAGTCAATCCTCTCAGTACAGATTTTTGAATAGTCTTTCTCCCCGTCTCATTATTTGTGACAATTTATTTATCATTAATTTCATATATGTACGAGGGCTGTTTCATGGCTCTCCATTTTTTTCTCTGTTGGTAATCAGTGAATCGTCACTGCAGAGTGATTATTGTGCCAGGATCATATTGTTTTAATTGGCTTTATGATTTCGTATTTGGCAGAGTAAGATTCCTCTTATTACTCTTGTTCCTAATTTACCCAGCCATTGGCATGTTTCATTGCTTCAAATGTATTTTTCACTTCTCCCACTTTCCCATTTCCTGCTTCCCATTTGATGTTTTGGTTTTGATTCTGATAGAGGTAAAGATTAATTTCAGAAGCATTGGTATTCTTACAGCCCTCAGTCTTCTCATGCAGGAACATGCTGTGTCACCCTACTCATTCAATTCTTTTATGTCTATCAGGGAAGTCTTACATTTTCTTCTCATAAACACCACACATTGATTGTTAAGATTATTTTTAGGATTTTTCTGTGAATATATATATATATATACAGTTTTGGGTCAGAGTCTTGCTTTTTCACCCAGGCTGGGGTGCAGTGGCATTAACACTTTGTGAATTGTTTTTTTCTATTTTCTTTATAAGCTCTGTTTATTACTAAGATTCACAAAAGCTCCTGATTATTGAATTGAATCTTTATGTTATATTAACAACTCTTTTTTTTTTTTTTGAGATGCAGTATCATTCTATTGCCCAGGCTCTGGAGTGCATATCTTGGCTCACTGCAACCTCTGCCTCCTGGGTTCAAGCGATTCTCCTGCATCAGCCTCCTGAGTAGCAGGGACTACGGGCACATGCCACCATGCCTGGCTAATTTTTGTATTTTAGTGAAAATTTTGTACTAAAATACAAAATGTTGCCTAGGCTGGTCTCAAACTCCTGACCTCAGGCGATCCGCCTGCCTCAGCCTCCCAAAGTGCTGGGATTACAGGTGTAAGCCACTGCGTCTGACCTATATTAACAGCTCTTGAATGCAGTTAGTGAGTTTCAAAGTTTACAAAAACATCTTGGTATTTTCAGGTATGTAATATTTATAAATCACTGTAATGTATCTATTCCTGTATATAAGATGTAATTGATAATATATGTTATGTAAAATATCTATTATATTCTGTATATTTTTGTTTCATGTATTGTTGTTTAATTGGAATTTATAGCAGAATGTTAAATAGTTACTATGATAGCAAGCGTTCTCCTGTAAGTTCTAATGTTTGCAATTAATAGTAACTGGTAGTAAAAGGTAGATCATCTTGACTGCATTGAAGATGTGTCTGTGTGTCCACTAGTCCATCCTTCCTTATTTTCTTCTTTGTTTTCTTCATCTTTCTAATAGAAACTGGGCAGCATATTGCCAGATGATTTTTTGTCATTGAAAGCATTTGGTGAAGTTTTTCTTAAGTGACCTCTTGATGTGATGGATTACAATGACAGATTCACTAATATTAAACTACCCTTACATTTTCAGGATAAAACTCATCTGGTCAGATTTTATTTCTTCTGAGGTTTACAGGATTCCTTTACCTTGCAAAGATAAAGGATAAGGGAGTCTGACGAAAGCACTGGGCCTTAGTCCTTAGTCTGGGGTTTTTTATGACCCCATGAACAGGACCAATACCTAAGTCCATTGACTTCATCCTGCTTCCACAGGAAACTGTAAATGTAAGTCATGGCTTGGATGGGCAGGAATAGTCCCTAACCTGGGACTATTTTTTGGTGTAGGTGCTGCCTATGTCTACTCTAACACCCACAATTAAGTATTGAATACCTCCTATGGACCAGGTACTGTGCTAGGCCCTGAGGCTAAGAAAATCAGGGTGCCAGTGTTCTTAAAGCACCTGAAACACTGTTGTACTCCACTTGTGTGCCCAATAAGCACTTGTTGAGTGTCTTCTGCACAGCCTTAAGGAGGGGAAGACTATTTCTTGTCCAGATGGTAAAGCACAGCTAGACTCCATGGTCTCCTGTAGACATGACCATTGAAAGTCAGGCCACTAGAGTCAAGATGGCTGTAGGAGCATTGATTTAATATGGTAAACATCATGATTCACTTCCATGGATGAAATGAGAATGAAAAATAAATCTTAGTTAGCTGAATACTGTGGCTCAGCAAAACAGAGGCTCAGTTCTGAAATTAATATTGCAGAAAATATCAAGTGTGTGATTATTTATACTAATTGTTCAGAGCTATTAACCTTAAAATATTATTTTCTTGTTTTTATTATAGCAAAACCAAGACAATCAACATTGGATGAAGAGCCCACGGGCTTTAAAATCACATAGGGAATCATCTATTTTTAGATTGTTAACGAATATATTTGGTTTTGAATTTTCAATTGGACACATCTCATTAATTTATAGTATAGCAATGTCAAGGAGCAGAGAGATGGGGTGGATTGCCCTGTAATTCAGCATCTTGCTGGCTTGTTTTAAAGAATCTATACAAGCAGCCTCTGTTGTGTTAATCACAGGCCCTGACTAAATGACAAAGGCTGGGGCCGCCGGGGGTGTCTTACGGTCTCACACAGGATGGGCCTGGTCCTCAGGGCAGTTTGCTCAGACTGCACAGAAGCTGACAGTTCCAATCAAAGCCAGCCTCAAAATCTCCTTTCCTATGACATAACTGGAAAATGCTGCTAACGGCAGCTGGGGAAACAGGGCAGGAGAACTTGTTTAGGCAGGAGAGCAAGATTCAAGCATGACCAATGACCAGAGGGTTCCTGAGAGTGAAGGAGACCAACAGGCCAGGCTGTGAGAGGGTAGGAGGGCACAGGAGCCATTCCCAAAGGCTGACTGTGAGAAGGGACTGGAGAGGCTTCAATACACTTACTTATGCGAACACTCTTAGGTCTTGGGAGGGCAACAAAGGGTCTCTTGAGAGGCCTATGACAGGTTCCTTCTCTCCAGTGACAAGGCCAGGGGCAGAGAGCGCACACTGCTTCAGGACCAGCTGGAGCTGAGTCTGCATGACCTCTCCACAGCGGTGCCCTCCTGGATTTGTCTCTCTGCCAGGATTTTTTGTGGGGTACAACATGCCCACACCACACCCCCTCCAATACTGGAATTCTTCAGGACAGGCCTATGAGAGCCTGAGGAATAGGCCCCTCAGATTTCTGCCAGGCCAGGGGTGCACTGGGACATATAACGTCTAGTGACCGCCTTAGGCAGAGGCCTGAGTCCCAGGCTTTGGTCGGGGAAGGTCACAGAACCATCGCAATGCAGCTAAGGCCATTTTGAGGTGACATCTATGAGAAACAGCGAAGCCCAAGAGCGATGAGGGGAGATTTGAGAATGTGATGAAAATGGTGGTTTTTAGAGAGAAGGGTTGGGAGGTGTGAGACACTGGCATGAGAATCCTCTGATGACTACGGCTTAGACATGAAATCTGGAGGGGCAAAGACTGAAAACTCCATTTAAGGCAAAAGAGTCTCCAAACCAATACATTGATAGTAAATATACAATTTAAAAATAATATTTATGCACATCAATTAAATTTATACACTCAAATGGAGGGATGGAAAAAATGCCCTTTGCTCAGTTAAATCTGTATAGGAATCATTGTATATTATCATCTAAATGTTGAAAAATGTACTTTATTGGTAACGAGTAGTAAGAACTGGAGAAGTTTTGTCTGGATTCAGGATTTTCTCATTAAGGGTAAAGTTTGGTGGTTTGGATACCCTTAAGAAGCTAACATATTTGCACTGTAGTTTCTTTTTTTTTTTTTTTTTTCGTGAGGCGGAGTCTCGCTCTGTCGCCCGGACTGGAGTGCAGTGGCCAGATCTCAGCTCACTGCAAGCTCCGCCTCCCGGGTTTACGCCATTCTCCTGCCTCAGCCTCCCGAGTAGCTGGGACTACAGGCGCCCGCCACCTCGCCCGGCTAGTTTTGTATTTTAGTAGAGACGGGGTTTCACCGTGTTAGCCAGGATGGTCTCGATCTCCTGACCTCGTGATCCACCCGTCTCGGCCTCCCAAAGTGCTGGGATTACAGGCTTGAGCCACCACGCCCGGCTGTAGTTTCTTATATTCTACTTCTTTTATTCCAATTCTTTACCTTTAAGTCTATAGTAATTGTATTTTTACCCAGAGAAGCCATGTGCTTCTGGGGGAGGAAAAAACCCCTTTCTTTTTCTAGAGTGGGTGTAAGAGTCAGTTAACACCTAGGCATGGGAGCCAAGGCCTGGCCACCTTCCCAGGGGCTCCTGATGACGCAGACAGGCCCAGCGTGGGCCTTCTCTGGGTTTGGGAGGGAAAGAAGTCAGGATAAGTTTAGTTTTCTTTTGAAGTTAAGAATCTCCTACAAAGGCTTTTAGTAAGGTAAAGCAGACACCTTAGACAGCATTTAACATTTCCTCTTTCTTGGTGAAATCTGAGGACACCAGGTCTTGGAAAGGCAGGTATTGGCCCATCACCAGGAAGTGTGTGCCAGCTGAAGACCCTGGGCAGGGTGGGACATGCCCCTTCTCAGTGCCCCCTGCTCCTCCTTTTCAGCCGGGTGCTGGGTGCAGAACAAAGAAATGCTTTGCTCTTGTTCTCACTTATAAGTGGGAGCTGAACAATGTGAACACATGGACACAGGGAGGAGAACAACACACTCTGGGGCCTGTCAGGGGGCCAGGCAGGGAGAGGGAGAGCATCAGGAAAAATATGGACTTGCTGGGCTTAATGCCTAGGTGATGGGTTGATAGGTGCAGCAAATCACCATGGCACACGTTTACCTATGTAACAAACCTGTGTATCCTGCACATGTACCCCGGAACTTAAAAAAAAGAAACAAGAAATGCTTTGCTCTCCAGAATCCCTCTTTTCCCCAGACTGGACAGAAAGGAAGCCGAAGGAAACATGAGTGGCTGGTGCGTCTCTTTTACATTCCACCGTGGCAGGCAGGGGACTCTTTGAATTAGCAGTTTTCTTGTTCAAAGAACAGTCTCCAGACGGCACTGGGGGAAGTCTGTCTGTAACATTCTGTGTCTTCTCATGACCACAACTTATTTGAGGAATGACACTATTTCCAGAACAGATTCTGATGGAGATTTTGGACCAATTTTGAAAATGCTGTAGGGATAAACATTCTCAGATGTGCGGAACTTGGGCTGGTGTGTGGATACTTTAAGAGGAGCAAAACCAAACAAAACGTAATAGCGGCCTTTTACTCAGACAGTGTTCCAGTCACAGATGGGCATGCAATATATGAGGGTGAAGTTCATGGCGGTGCAGGGTAAAGGAGCAGAAAGACAAACTTTGAACATTTGCAGGTTGATGTGTACGCATGATCTTTTTAAATCTTTCCAACAACCAGTGTGGAGTGGACTATTTTATTTTTCATTAATGTTTTCCTCCACTTTATTGAAGTATAATTGGTATTCCAAAAAACTGCACATAATAGTGTATCTAATTTGTGAGTTTGGACAAATGTATACAACTCATGTTACTCTCTCCCCAATGCAGATAATAAATATACAGCTATCACCTCTTCAAATTGTTTATGTCCCTTCTTTTTTTTAACGGTATTAACACAGCATGAAATCCACCATGAAATCCTCTTAACACATATTTAAGTATACAATTCCTCATTACGAACTCTAGGTACTACGTTGTCTAGCATCTCTCTGGAACATACTCATCTCGTGTAATCATAACCTTATACCCACTGAACAACAATTTTCCTTGAAGCAGAATATTTTAGAATTTTATTTTATGCATGAGAAAGCAGAATCAGAGACGTTCAGCCACTTGTCCAAGTCACGGCGGGTCAGTGCTGGAACTGGACTCTGAACCAGTCTTCAAGCTCCCCATTCTGCGCCCTGTTCCTTCCAGGAAGTGAGTGGTGCAGCTGATGGCCTGGGAGATGCCGTCTGCTGCCACCCCACTTTAGTATCTCGGTTGGATTTGGGGTGGTTGGTTAGGTCCACTCAGGTTCAGATGCCTCCACTGAATAACATCTAAATGGCATTTTTTTTAAATCTCGAGACTCAAAAAAAAAAAAAAAAAAAGAAACCAATGAGAAGAACCAGAGTAACAACCTGAATTAGCATCACACAGGTTTCCTTAGCAGAGATATCAGAGAGAGAACTGAGTATATGGCTTCGGTGTCAGAGAACACGGGTTTTATCCTGTCTCACCATTTATTAGCGGTGTGACCTTGGGCAAGCTACTCAATCTCTCTGAATTCAGTTTCCTTTCAGTGAAATGGGGCCTATAAGAGTTTGTACCTCAAAGGGTTGTTGGTGAAGGTCAAAGAAGCTAATGCAAATAAGCACTTAGCACAGCGCCTAGTGCACAAAAAGAGCTAAGTGGAGTTAGGTGTTATTATTCCAAATAATAAATTAAATTAATTCAACAGATCTGGCTTTCCCTAATTGCCTCTTCACTTGGGTTGGTTGGTTTGGTTTTTCTCTTGCCATTGACGTCTAAAAGGGCAAATTTCAGCCCTGATTTCTTTGTTCATGCCCCGTATATCAAGCTTATTCATTGATTACTTATAGGATATGGGAATTGCCAGGAAGGGTGTAACATTCTGTTAGGTTGGTGCAAAAGTAATTGTGGTTTTTGCCATTAATAAAAGAAACCCAGTGAGGATGAACATTCATTTAAATAAGCAGCAATGTAAACATGAATAAATATTATTGCACGGGTCTGTGTTTCTTTTCCAGTGGGCCTGAATATTTTGTAGCTTTTGTAGCTTGGATTAGGGTCACAGGGCATGTATGTCCTGTCTCTGGTGTGGTGGGCCTTGTGTGTGAAGTGAAGACTTCTTTGTAACGTGTCAGTGTTCTGTGAAAGAAGGCTCCCCTGTCAGGAGTGATCCTAGAGTGAGCAACCTATTTCTAATGCAGGAATAAATTGCTATTTTCCCTGTCAAGGATTTGAAGGGCTAGTGGGAAACTTATAGGATGTACGTTCTGGTGGTTAATGGGCTTTTGGAAACCATGCCCAAACGTGGGTTTAGAAGCATCATAAGCCACACCCACTCCCTCTTGGGTCACTGAGGCCAAGGGGCAGTCACCATTTCTCACTGCGCTCATGACGATGGACTTTATGTGCGTGGAAACTGCTTCCCTCCTTTGTGTTACTTCCCGTACCCTGTGGGCATTTGGGTTGGCAAACTGCCCCTCAGTGACCTCCTCCAGGCAAACTCACTCACAGAGCTCAATATGTGTAGCTCAGCGACTCTTTTCACGTGGCCTCCTCCCTCTCCCCTGGGTTACCACCACTTCCTTTGGTGAATAGCCCATCTCTGTTGTTTAGCAATCCTGCTCAGGACTCCTCCATGAATCCTCTTACATTCTTTGCTAACTAACCCTACATGGTTTCAACCGTGCTAAACATTCCTGAAACACTTGAGAAGAAAGGGAAAAACAGTAAAGCTAATATGTATATTATGTATGTATGTATTAGATGGCTAATAGCCATCTAATAGGTACTCCATACATATTAAGTTCTATTACCATTTTTCAAACTAGAAGCTGAGACTCAGGGAAGTCAAGGGTCCCACTGTGTGTGTGTGTGTGTGTGAGAAATCAGGCCTTAAATCTATACCTGTATGACTCAAAGGTTAGTATTCTTTTTTTTTTTTTTTTTTTTTGACGGAGTCTCGCTCTGTCGCTCAGGCTGGAGTGCAGTGGCCGGATCTCAGCTCACTGCAAGCTCCGCCTCCTGGGTTCACGCCATTCTCCTGCCTCAGCCTCCCGAGTAGCTGGGACTACAGGCGCCTGCCACCTCGCCCGGCTAGTTTTTTGTATTTTTTTAGTAGAGACGGGGTTTCACCGTGTTAGCCAGGATGGTCTCGATCTCCTGACCTCGTGATCCGCCCACAGTAATAGTATTTGTATCTTTTTGTTGAGATTATTGTTTTATTTTAAAGTTGCTTATTGTAAAATAAAACATAGATATGGAAAACCACATAAAACAAATATATAGCTTAGTGGAGTTTTATAAGGTGAAACAAATATCCTTATAAATGCCATGCAAGTCAGGAAATAGAGCTTCGCCAGACACCCTAGGAGGGCCTCCATATGCCTTGTCCCAACCATTGCCCACTCCCATGAAAAGTAATCACTACCTGGCCTTCCTGGCATCATAACTCCCTTGCATTTTAAAAATGGTCTTGCCACTCAGTTATGCATCCTAGACATCATTTATTTGATATGCCTTTTATAATCTATAGATCACCCATTTCTTTTCCTTAAAATTGATATATTGAAGAACTGTGCTATTGAGTTTCCTGGAGTCAAGGCTTTTCTGCTTGTATAGGCAAGGCCATTAACCTTAGCAAACTAACGCAGAAACGGAAAACCAAATACTACATGTTCTCACTATAAGTGGGAGCTAAATGATGAGAACACATAGATACATAGAGGGGAGCAACACACACTGGGAATAGAAGGAGGGAGAGTATATTGATCCATTTTCATGCTGCTATAAAGACCTACCTGAGACTGGGCAATTTATAAAGAAAAGAGGTTTAATTGACTCACAGTTCTGCAAGGCTGGGGAGGCCTCAGGAAACTTACAATCATGGCAGATGGTGAAGGGGAAGCAGGCATATCTAACATGGTGGCAGGAGAGAGAGAGAGAGAGAGAGAGAGAGAGAGAGAGAGAGAGAGAAGAGGGAAATGCCATTCACTTTTAAACCATCAGATCTTGTGAGAGTTCACTCACTATCATGAGAGCAACATGGGGGAAACTGCCTCCATGATCCAATCACCTCACATCAGGTCCTTCCACTGACATGTGGGGATTACAATTCAAGGTGAGATTTGGGTGGGGACACAGAGCCAAAGCATGTTAGAGAAGATCAAGAAAAATAACTCTTGGTTACTAGGCTTAATACCTGGGTGATAAAATAATCTGTACAACAAATCCCCATGACACAAGTTTACCTATATAACAAATCCCCATGACACAAGTGATAAAATAATCTGTAAAACAAATCCCCATGACACAAGTTTACCTATATAACAAAACTGCACATGTATCTCTGAACTTAAAAGTGAAAAAAGAAAAAAATCCAGTGAGGATGAGCATTTATTTAAACGAGGAGCAATGTAAACACGAGTAAATATCATTGCATGGGACATTTTGATACATCTTTTTGTCCTCTGTATTCCCTATAAATTGCCAGCTCAATTCAGAAGCTGGATTAGACTCAGATTTCATCACTTTGGCAAGATTATAGATGGCCTTGTGTTTTTCATCTGGAGAAACATAATGCCTGCTTCTGCTCTGTTTTGGTGTTAGCAAATGTTGATCCTCAATGCCTAAGTCCATTAATTTATATGGTTGCAAAATGGTAATGTTCTAATTCTATCTTTTTATTTTTATTTACTAGCTGGAATAATTTTGTAAGGTAATATTTATCCTCATCTACTATTGGTTACCCAGTGATGAAATTCATATAGGAAAGGCAGGATAAGTTCTTGATTCTCTATTTTTATTTACCTATTTTTTGAAGAATTCATTGGTTCTCTGTCATCTTCAGAAGGTGACCACTTTAAAAAAAACCACTTAAATAAATGATTAAAAGTATATAAAATAAATCATTAAAATTGCCATGGGTGTACATACATATGTTGAGTTTCAGTCCATGGCAATTGTCATGTTGATTGAAGTTCAATATGCCCGACGGCTTTCTTGCTATCTGGTGTGTCCAGGTGTACTGGGCTCATCTTCTTATGTTTACATCTCTTACCCCACCTATTCTCCAAGAAATGAATGACTGCCAGGTGTGGTGGCTCATGCCTGTAATCCTAGCACTTTGGGAGGCTGAGGCAGGTGGATCACCTGAGGTCAGGGGTTCGAGACCAGCCTGGCCAACATGGTGAAACCATGTCTCTACTAAAAGTAGAAAAATTATCCGGGCATGGTGGTGGGTGCCTGTAATTCCAACAACTCAGGAGGCTGAGGCAGGAGAATCACTTGAATTTGGGAGATGGAGGTTGCAGTGAGCTGAGATTGTGCCATTGCACTGCAGCCTGGGTGACAAGAGCGAAATTCCATTTTGAAAAAATAAAAATTAAAAAAAAATTGGAAAATCATATTTCAAGACCACAGCCTAGGAACCAAAAATACTCATTGTTCCTGGATTGCTTATTCTTTTTAGGCTTTTCAAGTGAACAGAGCTAGGCAGTAAGCCTGTGTGTGGGTGCTTGTATTTTGATTTAAAATACCTCTTATGTTCAGACTAATACCTCTAATTCAAATTCAGGACTGCAGGATTTGTTATGTTTTATGTAAACTCTTCTACCTTCTCTCTGTATCTTTTTCTTCCACATCAAGAAGGACACAGGAAATGATGGTATTAGATTATCATTTGTTTAATTTCAAATTACATATTAAAAAAGACCTAGAAATAGCAATACCGATAGTACTACCACAAATTTTGATTACTGAAAACAGTTTAATAGAATTACTAAAATAGTTGCATACGGTTCTTATTAAAAGTAATGAGAACCTGACATCATGTTGGTTATCGATGAAAGAACATAAAGGTATAATTTTTTTAAAGGAATAAATTCTGAGTCTGATCAAGTCTCTGAATCCAGAGACTTGTAAGTTTTTGCTAATTTACAGGAAATATGTTATACTCATTGTTCTCCCACTAAAAAAGTGGCTGTTCTGTAGCTACAGTTCTATATCTACTGTGTCAGGTCATTCAGCTACTACATATTACAGTCACTGTCTGTCGGTTCCCATTTACTCTTGATTCTACAAGTAATTACATATTTAATGTTCATCACAGGTCTTTTTTGTGAAAGCCTCTCTAGTCATTTTATTTTTCTAAATCTTGTTTTCTAATAGATTCCTTAGCAAGGGCTCATGGACAGAATATTTCCTGAGCTTTGCGTGTCAGTGAGAGTTTGAACCTTCTTTACTTGAAGGTCAGGTTTGCTGGGTATAAAATCTCTCACTCATATTTTCTTTCCTTGAGTATCTTAAATATGTTTTTCTATTTTCTCTTGGCACAAGAGTTGATATTTAGTTATCTAATGAAAACCTGATTTCATGTGATAAATCATAATCTCATTTTGTTCAATGTCCAAATGATTTTTTTTCTTTAAAGTCCAGCGTTTTATTAGAATATGTCTTGGTATTAATCATTCTGGGCTGATTTTCTCAAGTATACACAGAGCTCTTTCAACATGTGATCTCATACCTTTTTTTCTTTTAATTTGAGGACAGTTTTTGTGAATTATTATCATTTGTTCTGCTCTTTTGCTTTGATTTTCTTTTTTTCAGGGACTTTTATTATTCACATTTAGATTTCTTTGGTTATCTCCAGTATTTGTCATGTCTTGAAACTCAAAAATTTTTTTTGAAAATGTCTTTTTTTTTTTAAATCCCCTCCTTTATACCTCGAGAAGGCATTATTTATTGTGTTTATTTGCCTGTGTTCCTAATACTTTTGTCTTATTTCTAAAATAATTTTTTCCTTTATGTATAATTTTTTCTTGAGTTTTATCCCCTCGTTTGAGTTTTTCTAACTCTGATAGACATTGGTCTTTCACATCATATCATTTTCTTAATGGCTTTTAGCTTATTTTGAAAAAGTATATTATAGTTTTGATCTTCTTTTGTTTTTCAGTGTATCTTTCTGGCATGTTTTCATTATCTTTAGGGATGTCATTTTGGTACTAATTTTTTCTTACAGTCAATTTGTATTGGAATTGACCTGTATGTTTTTCTGTTGCTCTCTTTTATGTGGATTTAGCTTTCCCATTTTTTAGAAGAATAAGCTCTTAGAGTTGCTAACTTTGTGCCTCTCCCTCTTAGGTTGTTTTTGTATGGTGATAGGAAACAAGGGGCAACCGCCTTGCTATTTTCTGACCGTTTTCCTTCTGCTGTGCCCCGCTTTTATCTGCATCTTCTCCTTCCTTTGCCTGTATTGTCCCTCTGCTGCAAGATTGTGGTTGCATTCCTGACAGTGTCTCCTCGGTGTGGGCCCCTTCCTGGAAGGGAGACTTGGCTGGTCAGTTTGGAGGGTTTAGAGGAACTAGATGACTTGAGCCCCTCTGATCTCGTAGCCACAGACCCCTGTGCTGGCCCATGATGCAGACGAAAACCCTTTCTGGACTCAGTGGCTCCTCTCAGATCAGCCCAGCACACTTCCCTGGGAATGCTTGCAGTTCATTTGGGGTTCTGCTCACAAGTTTCTCCTGTTCCTTGTCTCTGTTTTCTTCCTCACAGTGAAACAGTGAGGAAGAACCTCCACCTCCCGAGTTCAAGTAAACAGTGAAAACAATGACATGTTGGCATTGGGCAGTCAGGACTTTAGGACGCCCACTTGTATTTTGGGATTTGCATAGAAACTTTGTCATCTAGTTTTTTTGTTGTTTGTTTTTGAGACGGAGTTTCACTCTTGTTGCCTAGGCTGGAGAGCTGCAGTGGCACGATCTTGCCTCACTGCAACCTCCACCTCCCGAGTTCAAGTGACTCTTCTACCTCAGCTTCCCAAGTACCTGGGATTACAGGTCCCCGCCACCATGCATGGTTAATTTTTGAAATTTTAGGAGAGACAGTGTTTGACCATGTTGGCCAGGCTGGTCTCCAACTCCTGACCTCAGGTGATCCATCCACCTCGGCGTCCCAAAGTGCTGGGATTACAGGTGTGAGCCACCGTGCCCGGCCAAAACCTTGTCATCTAGTTTTGTTACAGATGTTGTCCATGTGTTTTGTTGGTTTTGCTATCTACCTGCTCTGTTTTACGTGACAATTCTGGAAGATCAAAAATTGTTCTGTTAATACCATAGCCATCTTCCCAGAATTCCTCTGCTAACTGGTTTTGTAGAGGTTTGCATTTATGATGTTGTGCAAGGCAGCCTGGGTCTATCCAGGTGCTCCCATGAGGCTGACGGGTGCTGGAGAACAGGGACCATGCGTCCCTCTGCTTCTGCTAAAGCTCATTACTGGGCAGTGCTCTGCATGGTAACAATGGACCTGCTTCACCATGGCTACTTGTATGGCAAATCACCACTGGCTCACATTTCTTTATTAAAATTCATGAGGCTACCAGTGTCTGCCATTTAATTTTTCTTAAATTCTTCAGAATTAGCAGCATCTTCCGTAATCAGATCCCCAGAACCCCTTCACGTGTCCACTCTTCCTGACCATCACCCTGAAAGACTGCATGTGAGCTGAGATTAATAGTTAACCTGACACCCCCCCCCACCCATTTTTGACCTATAAAACATTTGTTTGGTCTCGGTGTGAAGTGTGCTGTTATAAAAGCACAGGGGCATACGTGTCTGAAATAACCTTAAGTGAAAATAAGGAAATTAATTAGCATACAGTAGATTTTTATTGTTAAGTGGGAATGCAGCCCTTCCTGCGGGGATTAGCGTTAAACAAGATGATTGATAAATTGTTATATTCGCACAGTGTCACTCAGTGATATAATCATGCCTTTTGTAAATATTTAGTCAAGAGAGCAATCCAGCTGTTTCCAGTCAGGTTTCATCCAGTCAGCCAGTGTTCTGATTTATCTCTCGTGCTGTCTAAGCGTTGAGGAAGCTCACATTTTTATGAGCCTCTAAATACCCATAATAGTAAACAGTGAAAATGATGGCCATAATAACAATAGCCCAAGTAATTATAAAGAAGGATCTCTGTGATGGCCAGAAGTAAGAATAAGGAAGAGGCTATATTTTTTTCTTTGTGTCGAAATATATGTCACTATCTCTACCTTTAAAACATTGTGAATACCAAGAAGCCAATCGCCCCTTGTTATCAGGGTCATAAAAGACCCATAGATGAGACCAGAAAAATTTGGTGAGCTCAGTTTTTAACCTTCAACCATATGTTCACCAAGAAATTCTAGAATCTACTTTCTCATTCTCTTCCTCAGAGTTGTTCAAAATGAAAAAGTGCTCATTTTGGGTGTAGATTTGCAGTGTTTTGGGGGAGGCAGGATCATTTTCCTGACCTCTTAGGCCACCAGGTGTGGACAGGGGCAGGGTGGGGAAGGAGGCCGTTCCCTATGCAGGAGGAGGGGGAGCATCTCTGTGGCCTCTGCCTCTAGAGAAGTGGGTGCATGGGGCGGTGGAGGGCACCAAGGTGGGAGAGGGCTTTTGTGGGCTGGCACAGCGTGTGTGTGTGGAGTGCACAGACTGAAGGACCCATCCCAGGAGACAAGAAGAGAAAGAGAAGAGAGGAGGGTCAGTCTGTGGCTGCCACTGGACCGCCGGACGGGTGGCAGGTCTCCTATTGAAGAAACAGCAGTGGAACAGAAACAGATGTGAAGCATAGTTTTTGTTTTCTGCTCCGTTAGTCGTTTTGTCAATTTGCTGTCATTAGTGATCTGGGCCTAGAGAACTCAAGAAACACTGGCATTGAGTGTGTTTACATTCACTGCCATTGTTTTTCTGTGTTACCCTAGTCAATTCCTTTGCAATACACTAGGGCAGAGTTAAGGTCTCAGGGTAAGTAACCATCAGGTTTTTATAGTAAAAAAAATATACATTAACAAATACAAGTTGTTTTCTTTAATTAAAAGGATCTGTGTCTGAGTCTGAGCTCCAGTTAAAGCTGATGCGGTTCATCATTGCTTAGAGGTTTGTGTTATGTTTCCATTTATGTAGTGAGTCCCTGGGCTTATTAAATATATACGTATTTTTTTCGTGTCGAGAGCCTAACTGCTTTGTAAGACAGAAAAGGTGAGGCTGAAGAGGAAGTTGGTGAAATTAATACGTGGAGAGGCATACAAGAACTCCAATAATGGTTTTTATTTATATGTTTGATATTAAACAAGAAGATGTTGCCAGTATCTGACCACTTCAGAGGGAAACAGTGAGAAATGTGAGTGAGGCAAAGGTGGGTGGGAATTAAGTGTCAAATGAAATCATATTAGAGAGTTTTCCCCCGAGAATCCCAGCTAAGAGCTAGGCTGTGTTTCTTAGGCCTGGTAAGTACAGTGTGAGCAGTGGGGAGACTCATCTGGGCCTGTTATGGATCTTACCAAAATCATACCATTAATTAAGGATCTTTCCTGAAGGTGGGGTGGCATTCTAAAGCAGAACCTTTAGAGAATCTTCCTAGATTTCGATAAGCACTTCCTCGCCTAATTACTACCTTAGTTCCGTAAGTAACTAGAAACCACAGTGAAAAACCCCATTATTTACATTATTCCAATTGATATTTCCTCATAAATTACACTTTTGTTTTCCAGACCCGTTACATTTCCTGTGTGGCTAATTATATTAGGCAGTTCCTTTAATTTATACACTGTTTCCTGTAATTTACACTCATTTCTCAGAAAACGCTTGGTCAGCATCCCCATCCTTTGCTTTTAAAGAGCAGACCAAGGTTACTGCAACATGCAACTTCTCCAAGGACTGAACACTTTGTTGCAACAGTCCTACAGACAGGTACTTTGATATGAGGTGCTAATAATAGGGACTGAGGCCTTAGGTAGAAATGAGAATTTAAAGGAATGAATTGGGGAAGTGGCATGAAACTGCATTGGTAAGATGTTGTTTAGCTCAGGGGAGTGGGCAGAGCAAGCCATGAACTCACAGATTATTTATAAGGAGCAGTGTGCTCTAAAAAAGATTTAAATTCTGCATGTCGGATTGTGTATTTTCTATGATGCTCTGTCTTGACGGCTTCGTCTATTCAATCCATACCTGATTTGATTTAATAAGAACCTAGTTATGAGTGACACTGTGCCCTAAATTCTACAAAAAAATGCTTTCACGGAACAGCATTTTTCAAACTTTATGTAATACTGGGAACTTTTCTTATAAGGATTCCAAGCAGAAGCCCAAAAGAGATACAAACAGGTTGCTTGCTTCAAGGAGGAGGATGCTCTTTCCCTTTGGTTCCCTTCTGCCTCTGGTCCTGGTCATTCAATTCATTGATTCATTAATAAGCATTTATTCTACACAAAGCATGGCCAAGGTATTATGGACAAGGCTGGGTTTGTGGATATGCAACCTATGCAGTCACACAGGCCCCCATCCTTTGTTTAAATGCTCTGCTGTCTTTGTCTTGAAATTCTTCATTTTTGAGCAAGGCGTGCTGCATTTGTAGTCTGCAGCGGTCTCTGCAAATTATGTAGCTGCTCCCAATTTTAGGAGCTATGAGAGGTGAAAAATAGTAAACTAAACAGGGATCATGACTCTAGGGAACTTATAAATATGTATTTGTTCTAGTTACTTAGAACCTAAGCCCTGTTGTTGTCTCTTCTGACATATTCTCAAGAACATTGTACGGACATTGTCATGGCCCCTGAGTCTGATGGTCTTCATGTCCATATTGCCTAGTGATGCACAAATCGGGCTGGAGGGAGACTTTTTTCCTCTTGAACTGGAAGGCTGGTGACTCCCACGTGACATGGAGGTTCCACGAGCAGAACTTGGACACACTTGGTTGACCTCGAATGATGAAGCATCTCTTTCAAGATGGGGTTTCTCTCTTGTTGCCCAGGTGGAGTGCAATGGCATGATCTCAGCTCACTGCAACCTCCACCTCCTGGGTTCAAGCAATTCTTCTGCCTCAGCCTCCCTAGTAGCTGGGACTACAGGCATGCGCCACCATGCCCGGGTAATTTTGTATTTTTAGTAGAGATGGTGTTTCTCCATGTTGGTCAGTCTGATCTCAGACTCCCGGCCTCAGGTGATCCACCCACCTTGGTCTCCCAAACCGCTGGGATTATAGGCGTGAGCCACTGCGCCTGGCCGAAGCCTTTATCTAGTTGCTGTGTCTATGTTTGTGAAGTTGACTGAATTTAGGACTGTGCAGAGTTCATTCATTTTTTTTTTCCTTTCTCGCTCATAGAAGTTATTTGGTTTTAACCAAGAGGTATAATTAAAAAAAGGACTGTCTCAGGTATTTACCAGGGGACCTGACTGGTCTATGAACAGAAGACTCATGAAACATTTGAGCTGTGCTCAGAAGGGCTATTCAACTGGAAATTCCCTTCACTGTTCAACTTGAAGTCACCAAAATAAGCAGATACTCTCAGCTGCCTCTATCTTGCCAGGCTTTCTCTCCCTGTGGCCTATAATAGTCCATGATTTGGACTGTGGCCTGGTAGAGGGACTTTCCTGTGCTGTAAATAGGAGGCCATCAAGAAAGAAAAAGGAAAAAAAAAGTAGACTGTGAAATAAACAGCATGATAAAAAGGAATTGTGCTGCTCAAGAATGTGAAAGAACATAAGGCTTTGTTTATCTGTTGTTACCAATGGCCCAGAGAGGATGAAGTGAGATATATTTATTCAGTGATCTTTCTTTTCCTACAGCCCCAGAGCTCTTTGGGGTTGACTGTGTTTGGAGGACTCCACTGGTATAGTCCAGAAAGGTTGGAGCAGTGGGGTGGCTCCGGGGGTGGGGGTCATGCTTGTCACTATTATCCCTTAGGACTCTTTGGTGCAAATTACACAAACTCAACTCAAGCTACTAAAATAAAAAGGGATTTTGTTTTAAAAATATTGGGTGTCTCTTAGGACCCAAGGAGAAGAACGTGGTTCATGTCAGAAAGAACAGTAACCAGGCTCTGAGGTTTTAGGATTTGCATGGTCAGCTATCTCTGTGCCTCCCAACCCTTCCATGTCTGTCTTCTCTCCAGTCACAGATAGAGGACTTCTTCTTGGTCCACAGGACAGTAAACATGGCAGCCAGTGGCTTCCAAGCACCACACCTTGAGTCTAGTAATGCAGGAGAAATTAGCTTCTTTGCTTCAGTTTCAGTGTTAATTTCTGTAGAAGAAATGTAATTGGCTCAATTTGGGGCACTTGGTCACCTGGACCAATCAACTGAACCTGGGTGTGGATCACATTGTGCTGTGTGGAAACCATGTAGATGGCATGTGAAGGACAGCGGAAGCTTCCAGGAGAAGGGAAGCCAAGGTCACACGGAGGTGAACTCCACATACACAAACTATGGTCCAGCAATCCATATAGAGGTGAACATTTTTTCCTGATAAGGTAACCAAACTTAATAGATAGCTGAATGCTACTGTATGATATATTTGGATTTTATTAGAGATTTTGACTTAGTTTCTTATAATGTTTGTGTAGACAAGATGAAGCTGTGTGAGCTGCAGGAACAAGGGACACCATAAGAGAGAAAAGGAGTGACAGAGTAAGGCCAGCTGGCTTCAAGGGAGAGCTTTCAAGTAGAAGCTGAAGTCTACACTGGGCAAGGTGGTTCATTGGGATGGTGACACAGGAACATCAAAACCCCAAGGAAAGGTGATTACAGGGGCAGGAGCGGGGACATCAGGCTTGGGGAGAAGCTGGAGTGGCAGTGGAGCCAGGAACAGAAAGCAAAGTGGGTAGCAATAGTGAATTCAGGGAGATTTTACATACTTCATCCCTCTTATTCTTAAAGTAGCTTTTACCTGTGACTGACCCTAGAGCAGTGCCTAACAAGAAGTACGTGCAGGGAACACTAGTTGGGGAAGTTAATTGCTAGTTGGATAACCAGTGTGTGGATTCATGAGCTAATGCCAACCAATAATGAACTCACTAATGCCTGTCATAGAGCTCGACTCTGGGCTCTCTTTCATTGAATTGATTTATTACTAATTTGAAAGAAGTTGTAGAAGGGCTAATCCACAAATCTACACAGGACAGTGTGCTAGAAGACGGAATCAGGAGTTGCAAGAGCTCAACAGGCTGAACTAATGGGCATGAATAAGAGAGGGTTCAATACTTCTAAATGTAAAGTCCTCCACTGAAGTTTAGAGATTGACTGCAAAGATATAGGATGGGGTGTTGGTGGTTGGAAAATCTGGCAGTTCCTCTGAAAAGACCTTGGATTTTGAGGAGATCACTTGAAGTCAACAGTGTGAATGAAGATTCCCTCAAAGCATGTCTTGTAGTATCCGGAAAACTAGAGGAAATACTCTTACTGTCTCATGATGTCAGATGATATTTGGAATTTCTGTTGAGTTCTTAGCATAGTATTTTAATGTGTAATAGAGACATTGGAACTGTCCAGGGTAGGAGAGGGAAATATCTGAAAATCGCAATATAGGAACAACTCTTGAGGGAATTGGAGATGTTTGTCAAAGAGTGACAGGGGTGCGCATCTACCAGCCATCCTCATCTGCAGGGTCCTTACCTGGAAGTGAGACAGATTGGATAAGACTAGATGGCAAAATTAGGAGAAATCAGGGGACAGCATACAGAGGTACATTTTTGTGTTTTAATAATTAAAAGATCAAATAATAATTTAAAGAGTAAATGCAATTCTTGCAAAGTGATGAATTCATCATTCCAGATTTGCTGATTCTCAGGGGTGCTGTGGAAGGATTCCTGTTTGGGGTAAAGAGTTGAGCTTCTTGATCTCTCATCTTCTTTCTGGCTCTGAGAATCTTGGAGACCAGGTTTCATTCTTAGCTCTGCCAGTAAATAGCTGAATGAATTGGGGTAACTCACCTACACTCTATGAGCCTCTGTAACATGGGGTTAATGATTCCTGCCCTCTCTTTCACAACGGATCATTACAAAGTTCAAAGTGAGAGGAACTTGAAAAGTTGAAATCACTCTGCCCTTACAGGATTTCATTCTGACTATTCGCTTTGTGAATTTTTCAGACAGTTGCCAACCTCGGAAGGCCTTGCTTGCTGTAGCCTCGTTCCTTTGACGTCTTATCCCCCTGAAAGTTTTGTTCAGTCGTTTACACTTATGGCTTTGAATCTATCTATCAAAACTCCTCTGCCAGGAACTGCATTAAGATGTTGGCAGCAGGTGGCTGATTCTCCCCAAATGTGCTGCTTGTTCCAATGAAGGAACATTGGAGAAGGGTGGAGAGAGGTTTTTCTCTTTCTGCCAAACAACATATATTATGATGCCATCTAAATATCAGAAGAGGAGGTGTCTTCCTCAGGAACTTTCTGCAAGACAAGGGTGTGCTGACCTCACTGTGCTACTAATTATTTCTTTCTGTTTTTTTTCCCCTAAATAAATAGGATGCCAACTTTAAGTAATCCCCCTGTTGCTGTGGCATCATGTTGCTCTAATGCTTCCTGCACTTGCCCCTCTAGCGAGGGCTTCGCAGGAGCAGAAAAAAGCGATCTGTGTGCAGAAAAGGGCGAAGGCACTTTGTAATTCTATAAAACACTTTGAGGCTTTCAGAAGGTGCTATATACATCAATAAATAATAATAATTTTCACTCTCTCTTCTTCGTAATACTCCCTTAGAAGGTTGAAAATAAAATTTCTTTCATTATTGATTTTGTCCTTCTACATTTGGCAAACATTGATTTTTCCCTTTCCTAATGGGGCAGAAGCCAACATAGCTGTATTTCATTTACTTTGCTCTCTGAACCCAGAGTCGCAGCTGATGTTAGCCGGACCATAAGCATCTCATAGGGATGCCAATATCAGTTGTTTAACTGGAGGGCACAGGGTCTTACAAGAATTGGCCCCAAAACATCAAGCACATAGTAGGTTCCTGGTCAATCTTTGAGTTCAGAGTAAGTCCAAATATTCAGATGGGGCGATAACTGGGAGAAGGGAAATGTGGGGCTCAGAAGGTGTAAGGTGGGTGGAGCAACTCAGAGGGTGTTTTCCATAGTCTCCTCCGGCTGCCATAACAGAATCCCATAGATTAGATGGCTTAAACAACAGAAATTTATTTCTTTCAGTGTGGAGGCTGGGAACTTCAATATCAGGGTGCCAGCTCTGACACAGCATGACCTGGGAGCCAGCTGCAGGTAAGAGAAATACTCTGATACCTGCATTTATTTTCATCTAACTGTGCTGGGCTAAGTAGGCTGAGTAAGGGATGCCCACTTTGCAGGCACAGACTCAGCAGTGTTACCTAGAAATGGAGCTTGTCTTTTCCTGAGAGGAGGGAGGAGGGCTTTCTGTTCAGGTTAGAGCAACTTCTTAGGAAGGGGATGTGGTCCAGGCAAGGAGTGAGGGGACAGGAAGGTGTGTACACTGAAGTCACAGTTTCAGGTGAGATCATTGCTGAGGGTCCTCGTGGTGAGGGTGATGGTGATGATGATGTTGATGCCAGAGTACCATGTGCAGGAGACTCTGGCTCCGGTGACTGCAGCTCAGGAGAATGCAGGTGCTGGGAGTCACATGCCCCGGGACTGCAATACTCATTTGCTTAATTGAAAAGATGAGAGTTGGACTGATAAAAATGTACTATTAAACACTGAACATAAACTCGTTTGGAGAATTGAAAGAGAAAGTACGTCATATAATAAGACTCCATACATTATTTCTTTATTCTCAGCTGCTATTCATCCAACCCTTCCCTATTCAATAAGAGGAGGTGGGGCTGGGCAGGGTGGTTCACACCTGTATTCCCAGCACTTTGGAAGGCCAAGCTGGGAGGATCGCTTGAGGTCAGGAGTCCGAGACCAGCCTGGGCAACGCAGTGAGAGACAAAAAACTTGAAACAGAAAAAGAAGAAGGGGCAGGATTAACACATTTATCAGGAAGAAAAAGAATATGTTTCAGGGTGCATGGAAACATTGGGCCCTGGACTCCTAAAGTTGACTTTCTCTGTTTCTGACAAAATCCAAGGGGGTCTGACTCACTGCTGAGTGATGCGACATCCTGTGTCAACTGCTTTGCTAAAGAGCAGTTCCTCTTTGGAGGACACCTTTAAACAGAGCTACAAGAATGCACATCCTCTTTAGAAGGTGTGCACTTTGCATGTGTATGGTAAAACGGATTTGAGGTGACTGTCTGCCACAGGGATTAAAACTTTATGGTTTTGACTGCATGTACAAAGGGTGAGAGTTGAAGTAATTATCCTGATAATGAAGGTTAAAAGGCTTTCTCCTGGAAACTCAGATAATTGAAACTAATGTCTATTTTGGCTTGAGACAACTAGGTAATAGCCTGAATTCTATACTTCGCTTTGCTCATGTAGGCTCTCTAGCAGAAATTTACACTGTTTGCATGTTGGAACATCAGTAAATCTGAACTGCAGCATTAATAATAGACAGGCCATGCAGCTGGTTTGCCAACTAAGATGACAAACATGGATCATCTGTAGTCTCATTCTTTTTCTTTTAAACGGTATTAACCCACACACTCAATGAAAATGTGAATGCATTTATGCGGACGGGAACGTACAGATTTTGACCAGAGTTTAACGCAGGTATCCACTTTCATGGAGATCATCTGGGGAGAAATTAAAAAGCAAAATTTGCTCTGCTCTATAAACATAAAGAAATGGGCATGGGGGATGAATAGTTCTCATTTGCTACATATGTAGCTCCTTCGTCTGAGACATAAATAAGAACACTGCCTAAGTAGGTCAGGTTTGAGTTTGGGTTTTTCAGAAGACTTGAAAGCTGCACCGTGAATATCCACTTCAAAGCCAGAATCCATTTTTTTGTGTGCACATTTTGTTCCTGAGAAGTTTTCCATCTGTTCTCATGTCATGGCTGTGCCACTGTGGCATGTCCTCAGACTCGCTGGATTTCTGGCAACTCACGTACTTTACTTTCTAATGTGGCAGGTAGACGAGATAATTGGGAGACCTTTGCAGCCAGTGCAGGGAGGGCGAGGAATGGGGGGAGACTGCCTCGGGAACAAATGGGAGGTGAAGAATGCCCCTCTTGCTGTGTAGCTGCTGGGATCTCGTTTTTAGCTGCAGGATGTTGAAAGAGAGGAAGGAGCGATCTGAGATGCTCCTCCAGGGGTTTGCATGAAATAAAAAACTGGTGCTGACAGAGAGGTTAGTGAGGTTTGGTTCACTCCCTTCTCAATACCAGCGCTGTTCTGAATTCAGGATTCTAACAGATTTAAACCCTTTTCCTCGGCGCCAAGGCTACATGATCTGCCTGTCACTTTCTCAAATGATATCTCTCTGACTCCTTTTTCGAGGAGCTCTTCAAGGGGAGGGAACTTTCTCACTAACGTGTCACTCAATCCACCCACCCAGACACCCACTGCTCGTCGAGACTGGCAAAAAAGACAAAAAAAAAAAAAAAAAAAAAAAAAAA
>NW_016804438.1:23208-27097 GCF_001698545.2 Rhinopithecus bieti | reverse complement strand
AAAAAAAAAAAAAAAAAAAAAAAAAAGAACTCCAGATTTTATACACACTTGAGAAAATGCTTCAAGTCTTCCTCTATACGTGTGATTTATGGAATGTGACACAACTCTGGAGTGTGATTATCAAAAAGCTGAGGTTTCAGGTGAGGCAGGGCATAACCGAACTTTCTGTTATTTTCTCAAGCTACAGATCTCACTAATAAGAGATGATGTGCATTTTCTTATCCCGGATTGGCTGGCATCAGTGGAATTCAGACGGTGCCATTAGGAACCACACATGAGCACTGCTTCCGTCTGCCTTTTGAAATGAAACCATGTTTGGCTGCTCACTGATGTCCAGTGCTGGGTGATATTGCAACCAAAATGTCTCAAAGTGGTATCCGGTCTTTTATTGCAATGCAGGGAACTCCAGGACAATGTCTGATCAGCTCTCTTACGTCAGGAGATCACAGCCACAAGGGCCTGGCAAGTAGAGAACTGCCAGAGGAGGAGCTGTATCTTCATGAGCCTCCAGTAGTCAGGCATTGCCAACACTTTGCAGCACCCACCTCAGAGTGCCATGCAACCTACACTAGATTGTGGAGGCTCTAGTCCCAGCTCTATAAGCTCTGTGATCATAGACAACCAGTTCAGGCTCTCTAGCCCTCAGTTTCTTCATCTGCAAAAGGAGAGAATAGAGTTGACATTGCACAAAGTGCTGAAATTCCTTTATGCCATAGGCAGACTTGGGATAATTGGTATTCACAGACTCCCAGAGCTGGACATGCCTTAAAGTTTGTCTAGTTCAATGGAAATTAACTTAGGGTTTATGAGTCAGTACCAAGTTCAAGGCCATGTGTGGTGGCTCATGCCTGTTAACCCAGCATGTTGGGAGGCCAAGATGGGAGGATTGCTTGGGTCCAGGAGTTCAAGACAAGCCTGGACAACATAGCAAGACCCTGTCTTTAAAAAAGTAAATAAGCAAAATTAGCTGGGTGTGGTGACATGTGCCCATAGTCCTAGCTACTCGGGAGGCTGAGGAAGGGGGATGGCTTGAGCCTAGGAGTTGAGGCTGCAGTGAACTGTCATTGCACCACTGCATTCCAGCCTGGGCAACAGAGTAACAAACAAAGAAACAAATGAATAAAAAAATCAAGTTCAAAGACAGGCTTTAGGTGGTTAAATGAGCCTCCTGAAATCATGCATAACCCTTAAGGTGTGTGTGCGTTTCTCTGGAGAGAGGATTCATAGTGTGTATCACATTTTTCAAAGGACCCTAAAATCCGGAAAGGCCAAGATCTACTGTTCTGTTCCAAATTCCCTGTTTCTCAGTGAGGAAAAGGGTGAGAGGGTAAATGGCCTGTGGAAGGTAGCAGATCCCAGAGTTGGGAGCCGAATAAGAGTTTCTGCTTTCTGGTTCAGGCTGCCTTGGCCACATACTGGTCATTCCCAGTGGTGTGGCCTGGGGAGTGAACAGCACCTTCTAGAGTGACCAGGGCTCATGATGGTGTAGCTGGGCATGTCTGAAAAGAGAGATCACTGATTTCACTCTGCACAATACCACACTGAGCTCCAAAAGCAACGCTGTCTTTTTCCCACAACTAGTTTGCTCCACACCCAGGACTACAGCTCAGTTCTCCCAACCACCAGCTCAGTACCTTTCCCAGTGTCATGATTTTCCTTTTGAAGATAGCAATACAAGCTCTCACCTAATACATATTTTGCTTTTACTATCTGCATGGGTTCATTTAAGTTGTCTCTTATTTTATCTGTAAGATAAGACTGCCTTCTGGAAAGAGGAAGTCCAGGAAGAGTTAGGTCAAGAGAGAAATATGAATGAATGTGTTGTACCTGGCTTCATTCACTAAGAAGGAAATCTAGTCTGATGGGAAGGAGGAAATAGAAAGAGAACTGAAATCTCAATTTAAAATGGCATGGTTTGTTCCTTCCTTAACAGTAATAGCAAATTGAAGTAGTTTAGATACTAGAGGATCAAATGTGAAAATTATGTTTGGATTATTCTAGGAGAGAAAGGTGATGTGAAGGCATTTTTCTCGTCTGTTCAATTACTTACCCAGGTAAGGGCTCTGCTAAGGCCCCTGAGACGTGATTTTCATGGGATTATTGAGAAGGAAGCCCAACGTTTGTGTTTTGATTATTCTTATTTGTTCTTGATGTTCTCTCTCTCTCTCTTTCTGTCTCTCTGTTTCTCTCTCTCTAATTGTATTATGGATAGGGAATCAAAATATAAGGTAACTGCTGCAGTGGTTTCTTGATGTTTTACAGGCAGCCACTGGAAGGCCACCGTTACAGAGCCACCATTTCCTAAGTAATCCTAGCTGCAAACTCCGTTTATCTTCAAGTGAAGGACAATCCTTTGTCCAATATTTAGAGCAGGTGTAATATCGTAGGAAGGGTCCTGGATGCAGAGTTGGAAAATCTGGATATTGGTGTGGGCTCTACTACTATCCTGGGTGTCCGTTTATATCTTATTGCTTTGTTGGAACTCCCCTACCCCCAGTCCATGGTGAAGAGGGAGCCTAGGTGGTACATGCTCTTGGCTGCAATTAATTGCATCATCATCCCTGAAATTTAGTCCCAAGATGAGCCAATCAAACAATTTGCAAAATTTAAAGAGACATGAGACCTGTGTGTTAGGCATTGAAGCTGGAAGATGGGATCAGATTTTGGTATCATGGCAACTCAGAGCCACATGCAATCTGAAGTCATGAGGGACAAGAATGAAGAGCTTGGGAGACACTCAGGAGGAAGCACAGGGGAGAGGTTGGTGGCATTCCACTTCTTGCAAGGTCCCACTGAATCCTTTGAGAGTTCCCTGTACTCTTATAATGAATATTCCTTTACTAAACTCAGCTAGCTTGAGTGGGTCTCTGTTGCAACTTCAAATTCCCTTACTCAGACGTCGTGTGACCTTAGTTGAGCCATTTTGTTTCTCTAGTCTCAGTTTCATCTTGTATAAAATGAGGCCATTGAATTAGATAACCTCTAAGGTCCCTTTGGGTTTTAGGAATCTATACTTTTAATGTTCCCTGTTAGTGGTATATGAAGCCTTGGAAACCAGAGGATGCTGGGAAAACCTACTCTTCTCTTTGTTCTGCTGGGGCTGCATCTGATGATGGGGTTAGAACAGAAGAACATTCAGCACCAATCAAGGTTATGTCTAAAAAGGAAGATGCTGGCTGGAAGAAGAGGCACTCCCTGCCAAACTGATCTGTGATAGGTTAGATTAAAGCCTCCACAGGCTGGTCCTGCTTTGATTCCCCAGTGGACTCAGATGAAATCAGAGAAAGATATTGGCAGCTCCCGAGTATTCTTACACTAAATGAGCAGTATAGAGTAAATACAGCCTTGTTGATTGTACATCAATTTGATGGACTAACTACGGTACAGTAATTAAACCAAAGAGAACATTCAGAAGTACTTATTGCTATTTGCTGTCTGCTCAATCCCCAGAGTCCTACAATAAATGGAACCATAAGTTTAATTAATACCTGCAGGTCTGATTACCCATTTAGGATAGGCCATAGTGGATCAGAGGTTAAACTTTCAAAGACATGTTACTGTGAATGATGTTGAAAATGCCTGTAGCTGAAGTCTGCAAACTATGTCCTGCTAAGTCCTTGGGGGTCTACCAGAGGTGGCCCCCATAGAAGGTGAGTACAGTGACAGGGCAGTCCAGAAGAGCAGCAGCACCTGGTTAAGCCTCAATTACACTTGCATTTTCTTTGCTCTGCAAGTTTTGAGACTTTTGGTGACTTTCCCTGCTGCTCCTAGTGTGCTGCCACGTTTCTTTTTTTTTTTTTTGTATATTATAATTTCTTTCCTTCCTTCCTTCTCTCTCTCTCTTTCTTTGTTTCTCCTTCTTTGTTTTTTTTTTTTTTTTTTTTTTTTT
>NW_016804438.1:0-20076 GCF_001698545.2 Rhinopithecus bieti | reverse complement strand
TTTTTTTTTTTTTTTTTTTTTTTTTTTTGGAGAGTCTCATTCTGTCGCCCAGGCTGGAGTGCTGTGGCACAACCTTAGCTCATGGCAACCTCCACCTCCTGGATTCAAGCAATGCTCCTGCCTCAGCCTTCTGAGTAGCTGGGATTATGGGCGCCTGCCACCACACTTGGCTAATTTTTGTATTTTCAGCAGAGACAGGGTTTCACCATGTTGGCCAGGCTGGTCTCAAACTCCTGACTTCAAGTGATCTACCCGCCTTAGCTTCCCAAAGTGTTGGCATTACAGGTATGAGCCACCGCACTCGGTTTGGTGCCACATTTCTGTCAGCACATGTGAGACTGCTGTGCCCCTCCTCATTGTACCCAAATCTAGCTTCCAAGGGTTGAAGCAGGTAGAGGAGTCTGCCAAGTAGCTGAGACAGACACTGCCCTGGGATGCAGATTAGTAACCATGAGGCTCACTTCTCGTCCATTACAAGTGGGCTTGGTCCACAGCCATTGTTCACCAGGGGCTAGCCATTATGGTCATAATTATCATGGAGATCTTCACTAGAACACTTCCTTTGGTTTTTGTCAATCTTATTGAGAGGATGTGGATAAGGAATACGTAACCCATAGCATTGCTGTGAGATGACGTAATTCCAGCGCTGAGCTTAGCCCACTGCCTGGCCTGTTGAAGTGTTCACTCAGCCTTAGCTTGCAGGTCAGGATCATGCTAAGTGCTCTCATTCATTGCTTCATTTAATCTTTACAGCAGCAATAATTGGGATTACCCCATTTTATAGAGGAGGAAACTGAGAGACTGGGGGTTTATGTAACTTGCTGATGATCAAAAAGCTGGGGCTCCAGTGCAGGTCTATCTCTCCCTCAAGTCCATGCCCTTAACAATCCATATGACACGTAGGAAGACCGGGAGTGTGTGGGGCTGCTGACCTCTGAGAGCTGCGGTGAGAGCCTAGAAGGTGAGAAAGGGCTTCCTCAGTTGGCAGGGAGAGAGATGAGTTTGGGTTGAAGGAGAAGCTTTCCTGGCTAGATAAACTTTTCCAATAGGAAAGCAAGAGGCTGGAGAGCATTCCTGCGTGTACTGGGGTTGGGCCAAGGGCAAAAAATATTTTTACAACAAGAAAATTAAAGGAAAAGAGTATATTGAAGATATAAAAAGGTAAAGACTGAAAGAGAAAAAATGTGTTTATAACAAAAAAAAGAAAGGTGAAGAAAGGAAAGACAAAAAAAGAAAAAAAGAAATTGAATTAAGGGAAAAGCAGAGCTGGAGGGAGCAATAGATAATGAGAGGAAGGCAAAGGGCTCAATTCGAACCCAAGGACAGAGAATCGATTGTTTCAGAGTAAGCGCACAAATGCCATGTGGGTGTTAACAGTGGCGATATTTAATGACTCAGCTGCCTGCTGGGCCAGGCTTGATTTTCATCCAGGGCTCATGCCACGTTTAATAAAGCCAGGGATGGGACATGAAGCCACATTCTGGCTCTGGGAGAAACGTACTTGATTTTCTGCAGGAAATGCTGCCTTTGGAGCCAGCAGCTATGGATGTGTTGTCCAGAGGAAACCTCTGGATCAAGCAAGGTTTGGGTTTATGTCTTGTGAGCACTTCGTTAGTGAGAAAGGATTATTCAGAAACAATAAAATGGGAACGTTCCCATGAAGAGTATAGCAACAAGAGTGAAAAAACATTAAAATATTTGTAAATGTATCAAACATGTTGAAACACTTGAAGTAATGAAAAAACATCTAAATAAACAGGAATCTATAAGTTTGTTAGGTCTGGCTTCAGAAAAATTACTGATATAAGCCAGGGTCACTAAATGAGACATGTGTTTGGTGGTGACCTGAAGCCATTTCTGAATTCAAAACCAAATTTCTATTACAGAATCTACAATGGTTCTTATGACAATCAACTTTCTGTTGGCTTTCAAAAGAAACTTGCAGACATTCTTACATCACCTCCTTTCCAGTTTCCCAGAATTAAAATCGAGATCCTACTTATTTACAAATGAACAAGTCAACCTTGTGAATAACATCATAACATACACTACTAGGGAGAATACTGTTCATTGCTTTGAAATCACCAACCACCTGGTGCAGGCACCTAGAGCTAAGGTGGGTGGGGCAGGCAAGGCCACAATGGCCAGGCTAATCCTTTTTTTTTTTCTCTTAAGAAATCAGGTCAATGTTGATACAGTTAAGTATCACATCAACAATTGAAAAACTAAGGCAAAAGAAAAAATACCTTGTTCATTGTACTGTAGCAATAGAGTCTCATTATGTAGATGTGGTCTGAGTCTACACAAGTAAATGTAGTGAAAAGTGAAGAGGAAAATTGAGGCAATTTCCTGAATTATTCAAGGAAAAAAACTCCTCTTGCCTCAATTATTCATATGGTACTTTTCTTTGAAAGTGAGGAGAGTGGGAGAGAACGAGAGGGAGAAAAGAAAGAAAGCTTGATTGCATTAATTCTCCACTTCATTTTGTAGATTAAGGCACATCTATAGACATTATTACTCATCCCTGTGTACCGTAGTTTACTTCTTGACAAAATATTTCTTTGCCATTGTGTATATGCAGATTTTACCCACCCTACGTTTTTCTCCAGTTAAATGGTGAGAACTTGAACTGACACTATCCTTTTTTCCCATAAATAGGATGCCTACAAAAAGACTAATCTCACAGTAATCCAACTTATTCCAAACACTCCACCCACAAGGCAGCAAGTGAAGTAAAAAATAGAATTCTGCTTGAAGATGTAAGTCATAATCACCATCCAAAGATCTATTCTACCTCCCTTTCATTGATAGGGAGAAATAATCAGTGTTTGAACCTAGAGTGGAAAATTTTCAACAAACAACAGAAATGACCCCAAAGCTCACCTTCCGGGGCCACACTATGGTGCACAGGCAGAGCATGACAAACTGGAGGCATTTCCAGGGCCACCCTATGTGGTGTGCAGGTAGAGCATGGCAAACTAGAGGCATTTAATATCTGTATACTTATTAGGACAAACTTCTGGCAGAGAGCAGTTACCTGTCCTGACAAAATCAGAATTTATGACAAGAAGTAAAGTGTCTTAGGAATGGGCACCATTTTCTAATTCACATAAAGTTGCTGTATGGGCTCATGGTACCGCTGGTTGTCAGTTATCTTAAGATTTAGAAAATGTGGTCTGGATCCAGAGAGGAGCAGTGGAAATGGTTTGGGAAATCATGTGGGAAATCAGTGGTTTGGGAAATACACTGGTATTAGTCTGTTCTCACACTGCAGTAAAGACATACCTGAGACTGGGTAATTTATTAAAAAAAGAGGTTTAATGGAGTCACAGCTCCACATGGCTGGGAAGGCCTCATAATCATGGCAGAAGATGAAGGAAGGGCAAAGGGATGTCTTACATGGCGGCAAGCAAGAGCACATGTACGGGGGAATTCCCTTTATAAAACCATGAGAATTCCCTTTATAAAAGTCTCATGAGACTTTTTCACTATCACAAGGACAACATGGGAAGAATCTGCCTCCATGATTCAATCACCTTCCACTGGGTTTTTCCCATGACATTTGGGGATTATTACAATTCAAGGTGAGATTTTATTGGGGACACAGAAGCAACCCTTGTCAAAACCTTAGAAGGAGATGCTAAAGGAATAGGGTTAGAGAGCTAGGAAAGAGAATGTCAGACAGTGAATTCACATTGGTCTTCCGGAATGTGAAGGTCTGTGTAGGCATTGGTTTGTGGCTCTTGTTGGTGTCCACCAAAGGAGAGTGTGAAATGAAAGGGGCTTAAATCAAATGGACTTAAAGTATATCTATTCATGTTAGATAGAATTGCTGAACTGGAGCTTTGCTATGAGTAAGTCCTAATACAGCATTTGTTCCATAATCAAGAAGGAGCTTCTTAGAGAGGGTTTTTTGCTGTTAGTATCTATGACTTAGTGTTACTTTGCATGATATAAGAGAACTCAGGGAAAAGCTCAAAGCACTAACTGTGATGTGTCTGTGTAACCCAAGGCTTTTCAGTCAACTCTCTCTAGCTCATAAATCAGCACTTCTCTAAGAGTGTCATGAAGCCTGCACCCTCCTTGTCAATGCTAATTTCTACACTGCACCCATCTCCCAGGTAGGCTAAATCAGAACTTTTGGTGGGTAAGGCCATGGACTCTATATTTTCTCATGTATCATTGTTTGAAAATAACTATAATAATCAATTAAACTATAAGCTGTTTAATGACATGAATTAGATGTTTGTTTTTATATCAGGCTCTCAAAAAAGTACTGTATATGTAGAATGAATCTCTTAATTATTACTGCACTGAGTGAACAATAAGGTAAATTATAAGGTTATGATATTTAAATGATTTTATACTAGCAACTATAATTTTCTGCAAGTTTTAGGATTATTATGTAAATGTCACTTTGTGGGTTTTTGAAATATCAGAAAATTATGAAGCTTATTAAGAATATACTGTAAGACCTTGATGACTATTAAATATAAATAAAACTTAGTCTAATGCAAAAGTCTTCTATTCATGAAGATTTGCTCCCCAGCATTTTTTATGTTGACAAATGCATTTTCTCTGTGGCAGGGAAAGGAAGAAATCAAGGGATTTGTGTATTTGTCAGTGAATAAGCTGTACTGAGTCCTGGCAGGTGGTGCCTGACTGATACAAATCCTGAATTTGTACTTGTGATAATATTCAAAAAGTGGGACAAAACAACCTTCCAACCTTAGAATAAAATAACAGGAGCCATGTCAATCAATAGCCTAGGACCTGGCTACCTGACATCCTGCATGATGCCCTCCTACTTTCTCTCCCTTCACTAAGTTACCATCTGGAATAGAATCCAGTAGTGATTCACCAATTGACAGTTTTTGCTATGAAGGAGGAAAGAGAGGACAGATTTGATTACAACAAAAGTACCCCAAGAATGTGTCCTGCATGAGCTCTGCAGGCTGTGCAATCTTGAACTTCTATGCACATCCTTGGCTGGCTTTTTCCATGTGACGCCATATAGAGGTATTACCACCCTTTCTCTGCTTCAGTCCTCCTCCCGCCCACCCGAGTTTCAAGTGCAATAGAAATGTGCTTAGTTGATGGTGCCAACCCCTAGTTGCACAGCCACAAAGCAGAGGGGATCCAGGCAATACATTCAATCAACCCTGAGCCCTTATTAACCACTTCAACTTTCCACCTCACCAATAATGTCATCTGTGGTAGCAAAACCAATTGCATAAATTCTTTTCTAATGGATTCTTCAGCTTCCTGTTCTCTACTGATGGCCATAGACTCTTGGGTGGGCAGAAGGAGTGGGAAGGAGTTATTGCTGAGGGTCCATGAACCTGTAACTCCTCATTATTCCATCCCACTAGGATTTAATGAATCCTTCTAATGGGTCAGACTGTGTGGAGTACTGTATGTGTAATAGGTTGAACCATAGCAACTGCCATTCTTGTAGGTAAAAAATGGTTGTATGTAAGCAATTTTCCATGATTCACCTAATACATGCCATCTTACTTCATCTTTGAAGCAACTTATGAGATATTACCACCCTCATTTTCCAGAAGAAGAAAACTGAGGCTCAGAGTGATCAAGAATACCCAGCCAGAACGTGGAGTCTGGGACTTCTGCCTCCACTCTGTTATCCACCAGCACCCTTGGGCCCTATTGCTTGGCTAGATGGGCACTCTGCATGTATCAGGCATTGTCTGTCACCTGAGTCACTACATGTATGACATCGTATGTCTATTACCAATCTCAAATATACATTAAGAAAATAAGATTTCATTAAAGTATTTTCTAAATTCATGGTAGTGGTTTTGAAATTAGGCATCTTGTCAATCAAAGAGTGTGGAGAAAAATTGTCCCAATATTTCATGGGTACACAACACTGATTCTGCCTCAATCCCAATCCCACAACTCATGAAGCCCTGATACCTTTCTTGGGGGAAGGAGTCTGGAGCTTGTCCCCTGGACCCCATTTACCAGGGTGTGTCAGCTTATGCCTCTAAGTGTCCCTCTTCCCTCTGAACTGCTTTGAGCCTCTGTGCTGATGAAAAGGTTCTGAAGATTCAGAGGGATAATTTACACCAAGAGCTGGGGTGTGGTGCTTGACCCAGTGCCTGCAGCAGAGTAAACCCTTAGGAAATGAGCAGTGTCATTATCTGGCACATTCTGATGACCCAAGAACTCAATCAGTACTTTTGAGTTGACTTGTACTATAATCGAGCTTTTCGACCCATCTTTTAGCCTTGTGGCCCATCTGTTAATTCCATCTCAGTATGTTTCTACAGTGGGTATGAACATATAGAGTGGAAAAATAGACACTGGAGACTCCAAAAAGTGTGAGGGTCGGAAGGGGGTGAGGGATAAAATATTACCTTCTGGGTACAATGTACACTATTCAGGCGATGGGTATACCAGAAGCCTAGAATTCACCACTGTGCAATATATCCATGTAACACAGCTACACTTGCACCACTAAATCCATAAAAATAAAAAATAAAAAAGTTTCTATATATTTTCTCTCTCTCTTTCATTATCTGCAATCGTGCAGAACAAACTGAATGTCACTTTGAAGTTCTCTTATTCTAATTCCCCATCTCCATTTTTTTTCTAGACTGGGGCCATTCTATTTACATAAAATGGCATACTTCCATGTGTCAAAAATGGCAAGAACTTATAAGTGTGCAGTAGATAGATGACAAGTGTACACTTCTGCTGTTTAACATACGTTGCTTCCGGCCGGGTGCGGTGGCTCACGCCTGTAATCCCAGCACTTTGGGAGGCCGAGGCGGGCAGATCATGAGGTCAGGAGATTAAGACCATCCTGGCTAACACAGTGAAACCCTGTGTCTACTAAAAATACAAAAAAATTAGCCTGGCGTGGTGGCGGGAACCTGTAGTCCCAGCTACTCAGGAGGCTGACGCAGGAGAATGGCGTGAACCCGGGAGGCGGAGCTTGCAGTGAGCTGAGATCGTGCCACCGCACTCCAGCCTGGGCCACAGAGCGAGACTCTGTCACAAAACAAAACAAAACAAAACAAAACAAAACAAAACAAAACAAAACAAAACAAAACAAAACATATGTTGCTTCCAATTTTTTTGTTTTCTTGAAGGTTAAAGTTTGCTTTTATTCAACTGTTTTCACTGACGAAATATGCATCATAGCTTATCTGGTGAGGATCCCTTCTTAGGCAGATCACGGGCTTTCTGCAGGAAATACTTCCAGTTGTTTGAGGAGGGCATCAAGGTACTAATTCGGGGCACCAAGACTGAACGCCTAAACAAGGCAACAGAGCTCATAAAATGATGGCAACTTTGTGACTGTTGGCTTGCAGGCTCAGAGTGGTTTTCCTTTAGGGTGGGTAGAAGGAAGTATTGATTATTGGGTTTCAGTTTCTTCCATTTAAGGAAAAATGGGAAGTGATGTGAAGTAACTCACAGGTATTGACAGTGTACACGAATGATGGCCTTCAGTTGGTTTTATAATACAATGTCATTTGAATTGGATATGCTGGCATTGAATCACCCAAAATATGTATTTATGCATTAGATTTGTTCAAAATTCATGGTGCAGTTTTATTTTTAACAAGAGTCAGGAAAAAATAAATGGTGATTCTGATTTTTGTCCTTAGGTTACTCATGACAGTGATTCAGTGCGGCCCTGTACTAATGGAATTCATGTAAGATGTAAACACACTTGGAAACCAGTTTGAAAGAAGTCATTTATTGAGGCAAAACAAAACAAAACAAAACAAAAAACTCCTTGAATATACAGAAGTCATTACATTGCTATTATCTTCAACAAAGATTTATTGAGCACCTACTATGTGCATAGTTATGATTCAAGTAACCCTGATACCAGTTTAGCAATAGAGTGATTTCATTAGAATGTTAAAATGAAGTTCCATTTGTGAAATATATTCATTATGTATACTTCAAAGTGTATTATTTGTACCTGCTTATAGGTTATTGGCCATTATATATGTATTTATGTGTTTGATTATGCTTCATATATTGAAAATGTTTCAAATAGCCATGTAAGAATGAATTTCTTGTCAAGCAAATTGGAATTTTTCTTGAGTTCTCTCTGCTCTATGAGTTTTGTACAGCACTTGCACACAAATACTTAATGTTTTCTTCAGAAAGTTTATGTCCACGAGAGAATTGTCTCATGGCTTTAAATACAGTCGAAACTCAAGCATGATAATGCCTTAGACATCTGTAATTTACATTTTAAAGGGCTTTGCCATACATTAATCAGTTCATCATGTAATGTCATTTATTGTACTTTTGCCAAATGACAGGCATTATACTAGCTACCTCATTTAATCTTTCCCACTATGCCAAAAGGAAGATACTATTCTTATCCCATTTTGCAGATGAGGAAACTGGAGGACCTAGTTACTAAGTGGCATTGGCAGGGTTTGAACTTGGGCATTTTGCCTCTACAGCTTGCGCTTTTAATCATTACATACAATTCCTCCAACTTGGGCTTGTTTTAAAAATTGGCACTGAATGTGGTTGACTCCTTCGAGGGTGAAGGTAGAGTGCAGAGGAATATAGGAACAAAAAATAATTGAGCGGTTGGTTTATCTGTTGAATGTGGTTGAATTAATGGATCAATGGAGCAATACATCCGTATCAGCCATGACCATGATTCCTTGGATTTACTCCTCTCTCCTGGCTTCAGGCTGTTCCCAACCTTTGCCTGGTTAATTCCTTCTCATCCTACAATTTTTCCCTTGCACTGGCCATTTCTACATGCTCCCACATCACCCTGGCTTCCTGCCCAAACCCAGCCAATCTATGCAATTCATTTATTGTATAGTTTGAACTTGGTACAGGGATGAACAACACATGGTTTTGTTTTATTTATTTTAGTTATCACCTTAATCATTTTTTTGTTAACTCTATCAGTTTCATCCCTTAATTACATCTCAGGCAGATTTCTTAGGCCTCTAATCCTTTTCAGTTATTAAAAATCCATAACAGTTCAGTTTAAAACGTATTCGCTACTCTCCTCCACCCAACCCTCATCCCCAGCTGGGGCCTGAGGTTTTCAATAGGGGCCCCTCCTCTTTCACATCTCTTCCCCTGTCCTCTGGCCCTAGCTCCATTGGGTTGGGGAGGGAAAAAAGGGCCAGGAGAGCAATGAGGCTCTCCTGAAGTTTTGGAATTTCTGGCTCCAGCTGAAGTTCGTCTCTGGGCTAATGCTGGTTCCACTGGCTAATGCTAGTGTTAACACACACACACACACACACACACAGACACACACACACAACTGTAGGCTCTCTCTAGTGCTGTGAATTCTTTAGCAGACTCTGACCCCACTGTGCAGTTTTCTTTATGGGAGATCATCTCTTTGTGACCTCTTAGAACCCTCTTTCAGCTCCCTCCTCTGTGGAACACCCCACGGCCTCCTGCTGTATGTGAAAGTGGCCTGCCCCCAGCATGGCACATGTGCAACATGGTTCTGGTGGGACCCCTTCCTGGATGCCATGCAAGGAAGAGTCATGTATCTTCGGTGCACACAATAGTGGGGAACCTGCCTTGCTGTTGTCTTCCCAGTTCTTTTCTCTCCTACCTCCAGCCCTCAGAGGGCAGATCAGCAGCCCTTTGCCTAAGCAGATGCCCAGCCCAGGTGTGGAGATGCCTGTTTCCCAACATCTAGGAGACATTCTCATGGAATCCCTGCTTACTTCTGGAGGGAGAAGTCATGGTACTCACCCCTCCCTGCATAAATTCCCAGGGTCTTTCTCAGCCTTCTCTACTCTCAGTAACCTTTTCTTTTGTAAAACTAGATTGGATAATTCTTAATAAGCCCTGAGGACTTATCTGGTCCACTTTCAGCTGTGTGTGTGTATGTGTGACTTATCTTTGTCCTTAGATTTGAGTCCCAGGAAAAAGGTCACTTTAAATATCCTGTTACTTTGACAATTACTTATTTATTATACATATTCCCACTAGCCCAAGTGCAGTACTCTGTCTTAATCTCATTTACTCTCTGATTCTTCTTGAGTTGCTGCAGGTGATAAACATCCTGATGGGACTGAGCTTCACTAACAGGAGGACAACACTGATTGCAGTATCAGGATGATATACTTTGAGCCAGATTATAGAACTCATCAACTGATCCACATCTTAAATGCTCCATTTTTGGCATAAGGTGTTTGTAAATAATATGCAGGGCATTTATAAATATGATGGGATACTTAATACCACAATTAACTGTAAGTTAATTGCTGGGATAGAGTAAAATACAGAAAATGAATACATAAAATCAATATGTTACCATAAAATTAAAATATTTAATAGCTTCAATTTCTACTCATGTCAAAATTCCTGTAATTATGTTTAATATCCTTTCCCTTTTTCTGCCCACATTCTGGGAACTGTCCTATTAATAATGAAATGAGAGCTAGATAAAAAGATAAGCAAGGGAATCAAAAGTGTTGCTTATTCTTTTCTTGATTAATCAAGCAATCATTAGTTATATTTGAAGAATATAATACTATCTCTTTAATAACAAAAAAATTAGATATATGTGTGGCAAATCAATATATGCAAAAACTTCTTAAATAGGAAAGAGTTTAGACTTCACACTTAAGATTAAAGTTCACTGCATCACACACTGGGTCCTATTGTGGGGAGGGGGTAGGGGCGAGGGATAGCATTAGGAGATACACCTAATGTAAATGATGAGTTAATGGGTACAGCACACCAACATGGCACATGTATACATATGTAACAAACCTGCACATTGTGCACATGTACCCTAGAACTTAAAGTATAACAAAAAAAGATTAAAGTTCACTGAATTTAAATTATAGTAGGAAAGAAGATTAATACCTATTAATATTTTGTGAAAGTTTTCAGAACTTAAACATAGCATGGTGGTTTTCCTACTATGCCATTGGGTCCTCATTCACAATGAGGCACCACTTTCTCATCCCTGTTCCATCTCCCTCCCCCAGGATGCTTCTCTTTTTTTCCAAAGTCATCAATGTGAGTTAACCATGGTGAATTTCACTAATAAACAAGTAAGCTGTGGGCTGGGATCAATAATGGAACAGTGTCAATGTTGGTAATCATCCCAGAGTATTTCTCTCTGGTTGTATAACGTTTCTGGTGATGTCGGAGAAATGCCTGTTTCTCTGCCTCAATCTCTGAAGAGAATTCTTCTATCAATACAATTTTTCTGTTTTTAAAAGTTTTATTCTTCTCCACATCTAAATTTAAGGAACATCAATTTAATTATATTTTATGTTTATTAATGTGATTTTAAAAGCAGAGAAGACTCTTCATTTAAAAAATCATAAACTTAGTTAATTTATTTTAGAAAATGTTATTTAAATTATGAAAGATTTCAAGTATCCCCGCATGAATAGTTGTTAATATAAAGTAGATATATATATATATATCTACCACACATCTTTATTAAGTCTTAACATGATTCCATATTTGCTTTAGATATTTTTTGGTGATATAAAACATTGAGGCAATTAATTGCCCTTACAAACTTCTCCTTGATCTCATTTTTTCTCCCACTATTATGATGAATTCAATATTTATCCTTCCCAGGTATGGTTTTGTACTTTTACTATAATATAATTATAAAATATATGATAGTGTATGATACAGTTTTTTTTAATTTAAAACTTTTTATTAGTGGCATAATACTATACTTATTCTTTAGCTGTTTTTTGACTCAACATTATGGTGTTGAAAATTATTCATGTTGATGGATATAACTTTAGTGCATTCAGCCTTAAATGCATTTAGTGTGCCCTTGAATAAATGTACACTATTTTATTTATTCATTCTCCTGTTGATGGACGTTTGGATTGTTTCCAATTTGTTCTTATACAAATAATACTGAATTGATTACACCTGCTTTTAAAAATCATAAGAGGTTTAACTGACTCACAGTTCTGCAGGGCTGGGGAGGCCTCAGGAAACTTACAATCATGGCAGAAGGGGAAGCAAACATGTTCTTCACATGGTGGCAGGAAGGAGAAGTGCACAGCAATGGGGGGAAAAGCCCCTTATAAAATGATCAGATCGCGTGAGAATTCACTCACTATCAGCACGGAGGAAACCGCCTCCATGATTCAATTACCTGCCACTGGGTCCCTTCTACCACATGTAGGGATTACAGGAACTAAAATTCAAGATGAGATTTGGGTGGGGACATAGCCAAACCATGTAATTCCACCCCTTACCCCTCCCAAATCTCATGTCCTCACACTTCAAAACACAATCATGCTGTCCCAACTGTCCCCCAAAGTCTAACTCATTCCAGCATTAACCCAAAAGTCTGAGTCCAAAGAGTCATCTGAGAGAAGGCAAGCCCCTTCCACCTATGAGCCTGTAAAATCAAAAGCAAGTTAGTTACTTCCTAGATACAATGAAGGTACAGGTATTGGGTAAATACACCCATTCCAGATAGGAAAAATTGGCCAAAACAAAGAGGTTACAGGCCCCATGCAAGTCCAAAATCCAACAGGGCAGTCATTAAACCTTAAAGTTCCAAAATGATCTCCTTTGACTCCATGTCTCATATCCAGGTCATGCTAATGTGAGAGGTTGGCTCCCATGGCCTTGGGAAGCTCTGCCTCTGTGGCTGTGCAGGGTATACCCACCTCACAGCTGCTTTCATGGCTGACGTTGAGTGTCTGTGACTTTTCCAGGTGCACGGTGCAAGCTGTTGGTGAATCTACCATTCTGGGGTCTGGAGGACAGTGGCCCTCTTCTCACAGCTCCACTAGGCATTGCCCCAGTGGAGACTCTGTGTGGGGGCACTGAACCCACATTTCCCTTCTGCAGTGCCCTAGCAGAGGTTCTCCATGAGAGCTCTGCCCCTGCAGCAAACTTCTGCCTGGATATCCAGGCATTTCTATACTTCCTCTTAAATTTAAGTTAAGGTTCCTAAATATTAATTCTTGACTTCTGTGCACCCACAGGCTCAACACCATGTGAAAGCTGCCAATGCTTGGGGTTTGCATCCTCTGAAGCCATGGGCTGAGCTGTACCTTGGACCCTTTTAGCCATGGCTGGAGCATCTGGGACTCAGGGCACCAAGTTCCTAGGTTGCACATAGCATGGAGGCCCTAGGCTCAGCCCATGAAACCATTATTTTCCTCCCAGTCCTCTGGACCTGTGATGGGAGGGGGTGCCATCAAGGTCTCTGACATGTCCTGGAGACATTTTCCCCATTGTCTTGGTGATTAACATTGGGATCCTCATTATTTATGCAAATTTTTGAAACTGGCTTGAATTTCTCTCCAGAAAACATTTTTTTTTTCTTTTCTATTGTATTGTCAGGCTGCAAAATTTCCAAACTTTTATGCTCTGTTTTTTCCTGAACATTTTACTGCTTAGAAATTTCTTCTGTCAGATACCCTAAATCATCTCTGTCAAGTTCAGAGTTCCACAGATCTCTAGGGCAGGGGCAAAATGCCACCAGTCTCTTTACTAAAGCATAACATGAGTCACCTTTGCTCCAGTTCCTAACAAGTTCCTCATCTCCATCTGAGACCACCTCAGCCTGGATTTCATTGTCCACATCACTATCAGCATTTTGCTCAAAGCCATTTAACAATTCTTTAGGAAATTCCAAACTTTTCCTGTCTTCTTCTGATCCCTTCAAACTGTTCCAACCTCTGCCTGTTACCCAGTTCCAAAGTGTCTTCCACATTTTCAGGTATCTTTTTGGCAGCACCCTACTCACTGCAGTATTAGTCTGTTCTCATGCTGCTAATAAAGACATACACAAGACTGGGTAATTTATAAAGGAAAGAGGTTTAATTGATTCACGGTTCAACATGGCTGGGGAGACCTCGGGAAACTTACAATCATGGTGGAAGGGAAAGAAAACACATCATTCTTCACATGATGGCAGGAAGGAGAAGGAGAACCCAGCAAAAGGGGAAGTTCCTTATAAAACCATCGGATCTCATGAGAACTTACTATCACAAGAAGAGCATTGAGGAAACCAACCCCATGATTATATTAGCTACCACCAGGTCCTCCCACCACATGTGGGAATTATTGGAGCCACAATTCAAGATGAGATTATCATTATCTTATTAACCTATCAAGAAACTAGTAAGAAATGGTATGGGATTTTCAAACATTAAGGCATGCCAGATTTTTTAGGATTACAGCTGGCTGCATATTATGGCCTGTTCTTGTACATATTTTTAAACTGATGGGCAAAATCACATAAATAAAAATTCAGAGTTCAGTGATCATCATTCAAACTCTCAAAAAACCCTGCAACTACAGACTTAATATGTAGAGCCTTCTAAGTTCTTTGTCTACCTCTCTGTTTTTTTTACCTGTCTACTTTGAATATGTTGACTTTTTTAATGGTGAGAGAAAACTCACTGCTTGTGGTACTCCAGCCAAGATAAAATAAAAATCTTAAAGGGCTTCCAAATCAATGGCTTTACAAATTACAAAAGTTCCATGGTAACCAACAACTTAAAGACACCTTTAAGAAATATAAATTTAGGTTTGCTTGACTAACGATTGCCTTGCCTCGGATGATGGCTAATAAAAAAGAACTAGATAAATGTTTATAAAAGTTAGGGTCTCAGATCAAGTTGGTCAAAATATTGAAGTCAGAGCAATAATATAAAGTATGTCTATCTGGCATAAAAATTTCACTATATATGCCATGCGGGAAGCAAAAGGAAAAGCCAGAAAACAAACAAAACTGCTACAAAATTTCCCCTGCCTGCCACAGAAACTGCTTTACCCAAAATTTTGCTCTACAGCCTTCATTAGATTACCTATCAGGACAAATAAAGTTTAGCCATGTGATGCACAGTGGCTAACGCCTGTAATCCCACACTTTGGGAGGCCGAGGTGGGTGGATCACTTGAGCTCAGGAGTTCAAGACCAGCCTGGCCAACATGGAGAAACCTTATCTCTACTAAAAATACAAAAATTGTGGTGTCATGTGCCTGTAATCCCAGCTACTCAGGAGGCTGTCAGGAGAATTGACTGAAACTGAGAGGTAGAGGTTGCAGTGAACAGGGATCAGGCCACTGCACTGCAGCCTGGGCGACAGAGCCAGACTCTGTTTCAAAAAAATAAAATAAAATAAATAAAATAAAATAGTTAAACATATGAACAAGTTCCAATTTTATGAGAAATATAATTTGGATCCAATTGTTTTTTGTAAACTGGTGAGTTTATATTACTATATTATGACAAAATTCTGAAAGGAAAGCCATAAGATCTTTGTGTGTTTATATATATTTAGGTATGTTTATGCATATGTACATGTATTATATTGTATGTTGTTTCTACATGATAAAATCTGGTATAGTCAGCCAAAAAGGCCTTAAGAAGTTTTATTCAGATTGGCTTAAATAAATGAACACTCATATAGAACATAAAATATGTAGTAATTAACCCAAATGCTCTTTGGTTCATGTGACTTAAGTAAATCTACAATAAATAACTGGTTTAAAAGTTATTGGTAAAATAAAAATTAGGTCTGTGGGTTTGATGGAGAACCTCATGTGGCTATCAAACATCACTTGAGTCATGTGTCTAGAACAGTGTTCTGACAAAATACCCATATATTGAACTTTAAGGTTCTTACTTAGGTGAGCAATTGATTTGGCACAGAGTAGACACCTTAGAAATCTTTACTAAGACAGAGTTCTCACACAGCTGCAAGAAGTTTAGCCAACCTCATTTTTAAACAAAAAATGCCAGCAGAGAGGCATTTGAGCAACAGGCACAGGGTGCTCAGCTCTTTGCCAATAGCATTGAATGTCCTGATTTTGACAATATTCTGTGTTTACCTAAGTTCTCAGGCAACGCAGACTGAAGTATGGAAGTTGAAGGGGGTCCAGAATAAGCCATTGAGTCATTAATTATTTGGGCCTGAAGACATTTGAGTTCCTGAAATCTCTCATCTGTCTAAAAGCAGAACCCCAACAAAAAAACTCAGTTGCCATAAATCCCCTCCCCAAGAGTGACTTAGATGGAGATGAGAAATTGGCACCACACCCAAGTAGACGTTGTCATCAAACTATCATATCACCCATCTACTCTCCTAAGGGCCCATTTATATTTCAAAAAAATCATTTGTTTTTCCTTAAGTGCCCTTTCCCCAAACCCTTTCTAAGAAGTTATTGGTTCTCCCAGAAGTGTCCTCTGACCCTCCTCATCAGATGGTATATAAGGGCTGGGCATGGTGGCTCACATCTGAATCCCAGGACTTTGGGAGGCTGAGATGGGTGTGTTGGTTGAGCTAAGGAGTTTGAGACCAGCCTGGGAAACATAGTGAAACTTTGTCTCTGCAAAATATACAAAAATTAGCTGGCTGTGGTGGCCTGCACTTGCAGTCTCAGCTACTTGGGAGGCTGAGGTGCATGAATCACTTGAGTCCAAGATTGCACCACTGCACTCCAGCCTGGGTGACAGAGTGAGACCCTGTCTCAAAAATAAATAAATAAAAGGTGTTAATTTAGTCCAAAATTCTAATCACCTCCTTGACTCACATTTCCTTGTGAATTCCCATGCCTACCAACATCATTAAATGTTTCTTTTTCTTGCTAATCTGTCCTTTATCAGTTTAATTTGCAGGCCTCCAAGTAAAAAACCTAAGAGGGTAGAGGAACCTTTTTCATCTCTGACGAACGAAGGGGCTTGATGTTTGAAGCTAACTTTCAAATGATTCAGAGAGAAAGATAATAGAGCAAATGTTGCAAACCATTGACAATAGTTGAATCTGGGCAAAGGTTATAAGGAAGTTCTTTGTACTCTTCTTGAAAGAAATTGCGTTTCAAAAGTAAAATTATTTTTAAAATCAAAACGAGCCTTGTCCTTCAGAATTTCCCGCATAACTTTTTGCTGGCTTTACTGTCAGTCCATTTTATCTTTGTCCTCTGTTCGATGCTTTAAGATGTCCAGGGGTTTTGCCCAAAAATAAATCACACTATGAACCTACCTCCAAAGAGAATGATCTTTGTTGTATGATTCCTTTAATACCTAAGACTATTTAATATTGTTGGGTATAGGAAACACAACTGTATCTTCTTAATTATTACACAATACCTATATCTTTAACTTTAAGGTTTCCTTACTTAGGTGAACCATTGATATTCATAAGCCTATAAAAATGGGTTAATGTGGAAAACCTACCTTGACATGATGATTCGCTTGTCTAATATCTCAGTTTTCTATGTAATCTAGGTAAGCCTGGTTAAATTAAATAAATTAGATAAATGTACAATGGCATGAATCCCTATAGCTTTCTATAAATTACAATATTGAAGTTATGTTAAATTACATAATAGATACCATATAACTGCCTGGGTCCTTTCAATCAGATAAAAATACTCAAATGAATTACTGCACACAAAATATGTTTGTTCTGGGCTTCTTACATTTTATAAAAAGATTATATTTGCCTCTATTAATCACATAAAATAATGCTCTGGGAACACATGTTTTTAATTTTATGAAGTGGTTCTTATCTATAAATACTACTATGTGGACAACGTTCTAAATTGCTTGCTAAAAATTAAGGCTCCTAAGTGGCTACGTTCTAACTTCATATATATTATAACACCTTCTCATCTATATCCCCAAAGATGTTTTTTGATAACAAACACTATCACGAGGGTCATGAACTATGTTCTTTTATTGAAAAACATAAATCTTTTTCCAAATCTGGAGGTTATTTACAAGTTTCTTCACATATGGATTTTTTTAAAAAAATAAACAAAATAGGAACCAGTAAGTAGGAAAGATGTGAAGAAAGTTATGGGTATAAAGATGTATTTTTGGTATGGAAGGTAAAAAAGAAAAGAAAATCATTTTATAGGAGAAGAAAATTTTGCATAATAAGTTTTTGTTCTAATGTCAAATGACTGATTATTTAAAAAAAGAGGAAATATAGGACAAAGCAGGAAGTCCAAGCATGTTGTTGAGGTCTGAGTATCATAAAAAGGTTCATGAAGGAAACTTTGTGTAAGGAATTGTGTGTGTGATTAAGTTGGCTACAATTATAAGGGAATTATTTATGTCTTTCTAAAGACAGTTTTGATATTAAAATACGCTAATACAAAATAAAATTTGGTGCTTTATGTTAGAATAAGTTTTTTTTTTTTTTTTTAAGTATTGATGTGCTATTAGTAAGATTGCAAGAGATTTTAAATTCTGAAATATGTGTGTGTGTTTTTTTTTTTTTGAAATGGGATCTCACTCACTGCCACCCAGGCTGGAGTGCAGTGGCACAATCTTGGCTCACTGCAACCTCTACCTCCTAGGTTCAAGTGATTCTCTTGCCTCAGCTTCCTGAATAGCTGGGATTACAGTCACCCATCACCATGCCCTACTGATTTTTATTTTTATATTTTTAATAGAGATGGGTTTCACAATGTTGGCCAGGCTGGCCTTGAACTTCTGACCTCAAATGATCCACCTGCCTTGGCCTCCCAAAGTGCTGGGATTATGAGCGCAAGCCACTGTGCCTGGTCGCTGAAATGTGTTTCTTTAACAGCCATCTTCTAAACTGCAGAGTTTCTATTTCTGCCACATTTCCTGAGATCTTATTTGATTTCCATAGTTTCAGGTTGGAAATGCTGTCTTTTCCATTTAGAATGGTAATTTAGTTTTTCAAGGTAAAATTTTTCTTTTAGAGACTTCTCACATTCATATCTCAGGGGTTCACCACTTGCTGTACCTTGCTGCACATGATTTGCAGGGCATGCATCATTGCCTTCAGCTCTGCTTTCTCCCCTTAAAAGGCATATCTTTTTGATTGGCTAGGGTGATAATTCTCACTTTCAATCTTTTTGTCAGTTTCTGTATCTTTTTCTCTGGTTCTAACTCTGCTGTTATGGCCTGATGCTACATTTTTTGTTGTTTTTTTAAATAGAGATAGAGTCTCTCTCTGTTGCCGGGCTAGAGTGCGGCTCGCTGTAACCTCAAACTCCTGAGCTCAAGCAATCCTCCCACCTCACCCTCTTCAGCAGCTAGGACTAGAGTGCTTTCCACCACGCTCAACTCATGTTTTAAAAATACGTTGTAGAGATGGAATCTCACTCCATTGTCCAGGCTGGTCTCAAACTCCTGGCCTCAAGTGATCCTTCTGCCTTGGCCACCCAAAACATTGGGATTCTAGGCATGAGCCACTGTGCCCAACCCTGAAATGTTTATATTGAAGGCCTAGAAGAACAACGTCTTCCTCTCATATAACTCGCTTCTGTGCTGTTGGCTTTTCTTCCTGTGACTGAATTGTAATCATGAAACTTCCCATGTTGTTGCTAAGAGTCTTATATTCCCCTACTCAAGGTAAGTTTTCTTATTTACATTCCTGCACCCTAATTACTTAATCACCTTCGAAAGGGTCCACCCCTTAATACTATCGCATTGGCATTAAGTTTTAATACATGTATTTTAGGAAACACATTCAGACTGTATCACAGGCATTTTCTCAAAAATGAGTGAAGTGAGAGTTTCACTTCAAGGAAAATTGGCAGTGTTTGTTTCCAGTGGTAAAATTTGAGCTCTCAAGAAAAAAATTAGAGTTTTGGTAAAACCTGCCACCATAGACTGATGGCTTCCTAGTACTTAACGACTTTTTCAGATGAGATCAGTGATAATATTAACAAAGAATATTACTTTCTGACATTATATGATAAAGTATGTCCACACTTGGAGGATTTGTGTAACTCCATAAACCAATATTTCCTAAATGACCAGTCCGTGTGGGTAAAAGATCGATTCCAAATACAAGACTAAATTTTCTTCATCTACTTCAACCAAAACAACATAATTTAATAGACTAGATGCAGGAGCAGATCTGATAATTCAGCTATATTTTATATATATATGTATTTATTTATTTATACTTTAAGTTCTAGGGTACATGTGCACAACGTGCAGGTTTGTTACATATGTATACATGTGCCATGTTGGTGTGCTGTATCCTTTAACTCGTCATTTACATTAGGTATATCTCCTAATGCTATCCCTGCCCCCTTCCCCCACCCCATGACAGGCCCCGGTGTGTGATGTTCCTCTTCCTGTGTCCAAGTG
>NW_016804437.1:192536-198767 GCF_001698545.2 Rhinopithecus bieti | reverse complement strand
AAGCCCAGAGAGGACCATTACAGCTTTTCTAGAGGTAAAACTCACTATTTTTGACCAAGTCATTGGTCCCCATGAAATATCCATCCCCTTCTCTCACCCGTCAGAGCGGGGCCTTTCTCCCAGCAGCATTGTTTTTAAAGCTGTCTTCCTCTGTAATTGCCCATCTCACTAAGCATGCTTGCCCAAGGGCTCAAAGGTCAGGTGAGATTGCTTCTGCTGGGTTTGTAGAGGATATTCAGTATGGAAGTATAAATAATTTTTATGTATTAAAACCTTTACTCTGGACTTACAGAGAAAAAAACTTTAATATGCATAACACAGGAAATCATGAAAATGTTAATATCTTTCCATAATCCTACCAAATATAAAACCCAAATCCAAGCAAACTGATTCAATGTTTTGCTGAAAAAAAATAGTTATGAAAACAATTTGTAGGACCAGAGAGATAAGTGTCTGGTCCCCTTCCTGGAATTATTCACCTTCATTTCTAGTGCCCCCTCCTAGGGTCCCACTGCTCTCCCCTTTGATTTTCTTTCAGTTGGGCCCTATCCCAATCGTGTTTTTTTATGCAACTTGATGATCCTTTCCTCCCTCTCCTCCAGTCTCCACCCCATCCCCGAAGTTATTCCTAAAGGTACCACTGTCCCACCTCCACCCCAACCTTCTGTCCTTACCCTCAGATGCCTTGTCTAACAGACACAAAGGCAGGAAACTCCCTGGGTTCCTACACAGTGTCTGCTCTCCTTTTCCCTTCTGTTCCAGAGGAAGAAGTGGCCTTTCCAAACCCATCCACCCAGTAAATTAACTTCTTTGTATTGTTTTGTATTTCTGTGAACACTGCATTATTTTACTTTCACAAAACACAAGAATATAAGGAGGTAAAGGCCCTCTATCTCATGCTCCCTACTCTACCTCACTCCACCCTATGCCCTAACGTCCCACTGCCTACCATCATTTGACCCCTGAGCCTACCCTCCCTAGGTAACTCATAACGATTTTGCCCTCTAGTGGACATCTGGCAATATCTGGAGAGATATTTCGTTGTCACAATTTGGGTGGGGTGGGAAGATGGGCACTACTGGCATCCAGTTAGTTGAGGCTAGGGATTTTGCTAAACAACCTACAATGCACAGGATGGCCCCCAGAAATAAAAAAACCTATGGCCCCAAATGTCAAGAGTGCCAATGTTGGGAAACCCTGCCCTAGAAGGATATAAACAAGTCCAAGAACATTTTTGATAAGTACAAACTCTTTAATAACTAGTTAGGGAACTGGCCCCAAATCCTGAATGACTGTGATAGATTCAACGGGAAACAACCTAATGTCACATCTCGCTGCTACAGAGATGTCCCAGGGCCATGACAGCTTCTTAGTCACTAGGTCCACAGGCCCCAGGTGATGTCCAAGTCTCCTCCATTTGTGTCTCAGTCTAGTTCAGGTCTAACTCCTCTCCATCCTTCCACCTGTGAGCTAAAACGTACATGTACCCCCGATCAACACAGCTTACAGTCATCAAAGGGATAGAAGGAGACCAACCTGCCACTCACCTTTTGAACCCACCCACTCTTATCCTCCCCCACCTTACCCTTCCCTCTGAAAGTTGATTTCCCACTGGGATATGTTTCTGTTATGTTTTACATTTCTAAATTCACTAAGAGCTTTGTAGCTAGAGTTCCCTCCTACATTTATCGTGGTGGTGGATTGGAAGATAAATTCCCTCAGGATGATGGCACCATGCTTTCGCCCATGGTCTAAACCAGGAAACCCTCTGAGCGCTATCAGTTGCTGACTCATCTCCTTGGCAGTGGCAGGAGTTCTCTGTTCAAATCTGACTGTCCCTGGTTCTGCTCACTGGGGATTGAGGAGGATTCTCCTGTCATGAGGGCTGTAGAGTCATAGCAGTCCTCACCTGGAGCTGGTGCTGGCATCCTCTGTATGTAGCCCTGAAGTATTCCCTCAGGAGTAGCAAAGCACTGTCATGTCGATTTGAGTCAACCATAAACTTGAGGTTAACTCCAGGCCTGTTTTGATTGTTTATCATGATATAACTCACTCAGAACATGAATGAACTTTCTATCCAGTTCATTCCCAGAGACTCCTGGAATGCAGGAATCTCCACTACTCAGCATACCCTGATGCAACTCCCCAGCTGGTTTGAACATATTATTTGATGGTCTCTTATTTGCAACTGCTCTCCTGGTGCCAATTTCTGACATAAAAATAATCTGATGGGGAGGCGCCAAGATGACCGAATAGGAACAGCTCTGGTCTATAGCTTCCAGAGAGAACAATGAAGAAGGCAGATGATTTCTGCATTTCTAACTGAGATATCCAGTTCATCTCAATGGGACTGGTTAGGCAGTGGGTCCAACCCATGGAGAGCGAGCAGAAGCAGGGTGAGGCGTCACTTCACCCAGGAAGTGCAAGAGGCCAGGGATCTCACTCCTCAAGCCAAGGGAAGCTGTGACGGACAGTGCTACCCAGCTGGGTTACTCTGCTTTTCCCACGGTTTTTGTAATCTGCAGATCAGGAGATTTCCCTTGTGTGCCTACACCACCAGGGCCCTGGGTTTTGAGTACAAATCTGGGCAGCTGTTTGGGCAGACACTGAGCTAGCTGCAGGAGTATTTTTTCAAACCCCAGTGGCACCAGGAACCCAAGCAAGACAGAACCGCTCACTCCCCTGGAAAGGGGGCTGAAGCCAGGAGCCAAGTGGTCTCGCTCAGCAGGTCCCACTCCCATGGAGCCCAGCAAGCTAAGAACCACTGGCTTGAAATTCTCACTGCCAGCACAGCAGTCTGAAGTCAACCTGGGACGGTCAAATTTGGTTGGGGGAGGGGTGTCCGCCATTACTGAAGCTTTAGTAGGCGGTTTTCCCCTGACAGTGCTAAGGAGGCTGGGATGTATGGACTGGGCTAATTCACCACAGTGTGGCAAAGCAGCTGTGGAGAGGTTGCTCCTCTAGATTCCTCCTCACTGGGCAGGGCATCTCTGAAGGAAAAGTAAAAGCCCCTGTCAGGGGCTTACAGATAAAACCCCCATCTCCCTGGGACAGAGCACCTGGAAGAAAGGGTGGCTGTGAGTGCAGCTTCAGCAGACTTAATCATTCCTGCCTGCTGGATCTGAAGAGAGCAAATGATCCTGACAAGAGGGACTCTCCCAGCACAGCACACTAGCTCTGCTAAGGAACAGACTGCCTCTTCAAGTGGGTCCTGGACCCCCATGCCTTCTGACTGGGAGAAACCTCCTAACAAGGGTTGACAGGTCATACAGGAGAGCTCCAGCTGGCATCAGGCTGGTACCCTTCGGGGATGAAGCCTCCAGAGGAAGGAGCAGGCAGCAATTTTGCTGTTCTGCAGCCTCCACTGGTGATACCCAGGTAAAAGGGTCTGGAGTGGACCTGCAGCAAACTGCAGCAGACCTACAGAAGAGGGACCTGACTGTTAGAAGAAAACAAACTAACAGAAACCAACAACATCAACATCAGCATCAGGGAGCCCCACACAAACACCCCATCCAAAGGTTATCAACCCCAAAATTAAACATGGATAAATCCATGGAGATGAGGAAAATCAGCGCAAAACGCTGAAAATTCCAAAAGCCAGAATGCCTCTTCTCCAAGTGATTGCCACTCCTCTCCAGCAAGGGCACAAAACTGGATGGACAATGAGATTGACAAATTGACAGAAGTAGGCTTCACAAGGTGGGTAATAACAAACTCCGCTGAGCAAAAGGAGCATGTTCTAACCCAATGCAAATAAGCTAAGAACCTGATAAATGTTACAGAAACTGCTAACTGNGGGTTGACAGGTCATACAGGAGAGCTCCAGCTGGCATCAGGCTGGTACCCTTCGGGGATGAAGCCTCCAGAGGAAGGAGCAGGCAGCAATTTTTGCTGTTCTGCAGCCTCCACTGGTGATACCCAGGTAAAAAGGGTCTGGAGTGGACCTGCAGCAAACTGCAGCAGACCTACAGAAGAGGGACCTGACTGTTAGAAGAAAAACAAACTAACAGAAACCAACAACATCAACATCAGCATCAGGGAGCCCCACACAAACACCCCATCCAAAGGTTATCAACCCCCAAAATTAAACATGGATAAATCCATGGAGATGAGGAAAAATCAGCGCAAAAACGCTGAAAATTCCAAAAGCCAGAATGCCTCTTCTCCAAGTGATTGCCACTCCTCTCCAGCAAGGGCACAAAACTGGATGGACAATGAGATTGACAAATTGACAGAAGTAGGCTTCACAAGGTGGGTAATAACAAACTCCGCTGAGCAAAAGGAGCATGTTCTAACCCAATGCAAATAAGCTAAGAACCTGATAAATGTTACAGAAACTGCTAACTGGAATAACCAGTTTAGAGAGGAACATAAATGACCTGATGGAGCTGAAAAACACAGCACAAGAACTTTGTGAAGCATACACAAGTATCAATAGCCAAATTGATCAAGCAGAAGAAAGGATATGAGAGATTGAAGATCAACTTACTGAAATAAGGCATGGAGACAAGATTAGAGAAAAAAGAATGAAAAGGAACAAGCAAAGCCTCCAACAAATATGGGACTATGTGAAAAGACTAAACCCACGATTGAGATTGATTGATGTACCTGAAAGTGATGGGGAGAATGGAACCAAGTTGGAAAACACACTTCAGGACATTATCCAGGAGAACCTCCCCAACCTAGCAAGACAGGCCAACATTCAAATTCAGGAAATACAGAGAACACCACTAAGATGCTCTTCGAGAAGAGCAACCACAAGACACATAATTTTCAGATTCTCCAAGGATGAAACGGAAAAAAATGGTAAGGGCAGCCAGAAAGAAAGGTCAGGTTACCTACAAAGGAAAGCCCATCAGACTAACAGCAGATCTCTTTGCAGAAACCCTACAAGCCAGAAGAGAGTGAGGGCCAATATTCAACACTCTTAAAGAAAATAATTTTCAACCTAAAATTTCATATCCAGCCAAGCTAAGATTCATAAGTGAAGGAGAAGTAAAATCCTTTACAGACAAGCAAGTGCTGAGGGATTTTGTCAACACCAGGCCCTGCCTTGCAAGAGATCCTGAAGGAAGTACTAAATATGGAAAAGAAAACTGGTATCAGCCACTGCAAAAACACACCAAAATATAAAGACCAATGACACTATGAAGAAACTGCACCAACTGATGTGCAAAATAACCAGACAACATCATCATGACAGGATCAAATTCATACATAACAATACTAAACTTAAATGTAAATGGGCTAAATGCCCCAATTAAAAGACATAGACTGGCAAACTAGATAGAGTCAAGACCCATCAGTATGCTGTATTCAGGAGACCCATCTCATGTGCAAAGACACACATAGGCTCAAAATAAAGGGATGGAGGAATACTTACCAAGCAAATGGAAAACAAAAAGAAGCAAGGGTTGCCATCCTAGTCTCTGATAAAACAGAGTTTAAACTAATAAAGATAAAAGAAAGACAAAGAAGGGCATTACATAACGGTAAAGGGATCAATGCAACAAGAAGAGGTAACTATCCTAAATATATATGCACCCAATACAGGAGCACACAGATTATTGAAACAAGTTCTTAAAGACCTACAAAGAGACTTAGACTTCCACACAGTAATAGTGGGAGACATTAACACTCCACTGTCAATATTAGACAGATCAGTAAGACAGAAAATTAACAAAGACATTCAGAAATTGAACTCAGCTCTGAACCAAGTGGACCTAAGAGACATCTACAGAACTGTCCACCCCAAATCAACAGAATATACATTCTTCTCAGTGCCACATAGCACCTATTTTAAAGCTGACTACATAATTAGTAGTACAACACTCCTTAGCAAATGCAAAAGAATGGAAATCATAACAGTCTCTTGGACCACAGTGCTATCAAATTAGAACTCAGGGTTAAGAAACTCACTCAAAACCGCACAACTACATGGAAATTGAACAACCTGCTCCTGAATGACTACTGGGTAAATAACAAAATTAAGGCAGAAATGAAGAAGTTCTTTGAAACCAATGAGAACAAAGATACAATGTACCAGAATCTCTGGGACACAGCTGAAGCATTGTTAAGAGGGAAATTTGTAGCACTAAATGCTCACAACAGAAAGCTGGAAAGATCTCAGATTGACACACTAACATCACAATTAAAAGAACTAGACAAGCAAGAGCAAACAAATTCAAAAGCTAGCAGAAGACAAGAAATAACTAAGATCAGAGCAGA
>NW_016804437.1:185746-190740 GCF_001698545.2 Rhinopithecus bieti | reverse complement strand
AAAAAAAAAAAAAAAAAAAAACTACTTTAAATTTCATATGGAACCAAAAAAAGAGGGTGTATAGCCAAGACAATCCTAAGCAAAAAGAACAAAACTGGAGGCATCACACTACCTGACTTCAAACTATGCTACAAGGCTACAGTAACAAAAACAGCATGGTACTGGTACCAAAACAGATATATAGACCAGTGGAATGAAACGGAGACCTTAGAAATAACAGCACACATCTACAACCATCTGATCTTTGACAAACCTCACAAAAACAAGCAATGGAGAAAGAATTTCCTATTTAATAAATGGTGCTGGGAAAACTGGATAGCCATATGCACAAAGCTGAAACTAGTTCCCTTCCTTACACCTTATACAAAAATTAACTCAAGATAGATTGAAGACTTAAATGTAAAACCTAAAACCATAAAAATCCCTAGAAGAAAACCTAGGCAATACCATTCAGGACATAGGCGTGGGCAAAGACTTCATGACTATAAACACCAAAAGCAATTGCAACAAAAGCCAAAACTGACAAATGGGATCCAATCAAACTAAAGAGCTTCTGTACAGCGAAGAAAGTATCATCTGAGAGAACAGGCAACCTACAGAATAAGAGAATATTTTTGCAAGCTACCCATCTGACAAAGGTCTAATATAGAATCTATAAGGAACTTAAACAAATTTACATGAAAAAAAACCCCATCATTAAGTGAGCGAAGGATATGAACAGACACTTCTCAAGAGAAGACATTTATGCAACCAACAAACATATGAAAAAAAGCTCATCATCACTGGTCATTAGAGAAATGCAAATCAAAACCACAGTGAAATACTATCTCATGCCAGTTAGAATGGATATTAGTAAAAAGTCAGGAAACAACAGATGCTGGAGAGGATGTGGAGAAATAGGAACGTTTTTACTCTGTTGGTGGGAGTGTAAATTAGTTCAACCATTGTGGAAGACAGTGTGGCAATTCCTCAAGGATCTAGTACCAGAAATACCATTTGACCTAGCAGTCCCATTACTGCATGTATACCCAAAGGATTATAAATCATTCTACTATAAAGACACATGCACACATATGTTTACTGCAGCACTATTTACAATAGCAAAGACTTGGAACCAACCCAAATGCCCATCAATGATACACTGGATAAAGAAAATGTGGCACATATACACCATGGAATACTATGCAGCCATAAAAGGAATGAGTTTATATTCTTTGCAGGGACATAGATGAAGCTGGAAGCCATCATTCTCAGCAAACTAACAAAGGAACAGAAAACCAAACACCGCATATTCTCACTCATAAGTGTGAACTGAACAATGAAAACACATGGACACAGGGAGGAGGACATCACACACTGGGGACTGTCAGGGGATGGGGTGTGAGGAGAGGGAGAACTTTAGGACAAATACTTAACACATGCAGAGCTTAAAACCTAGATGACGGGTTGATAAGTGCAGCAAACCACCATGGCACATGTATACCTATGTAACAAACCTGCACGTTCTGCACATGTATCCCAGAACTTAAAGTTAAAAGAAAATCTGTTTGTCCACCCTCTCAAGTTAACTAAAGAAAAGAGGATCTGTATAAAGGGGATTTTCATGTAGCACAACTGTAGGAAGTGAAAAGTGGTTGTGCTGCTGCTCTCTCCATCTCTCTGGAGTCACAGGATGATTCCTCTGTGCCTGTCTGCTCCCTGGAACCACGTACCAGTGACTCCCAAAGACACTTGCCTCTGGAAAGCACCCAGTTCTATTCCCCCACAGCCAGGGCCAGGCCTCTGCAGTGGCCTCAGCATCCATGGCTCTGGTCCTGGCCCCAACTCCAAGTGACCCACTGCTTCATTGCCCAACATCATGGAATCAGCCTCTCTGTTCGATTCAGAGTGTCTAGCATGAAAATCCATTTGGTTCTGGATGGGTCAAATATCCACTCCTGCTCCAATCATCTAAGGCCTAGATGCGAGTAGAGGGTAGGGTGTTATATACATGGTTGCCTCTTTTACCAGACACTAGGGCAGGGAGAGAGAGAGAGAGAGAGACAGACAGACAGATAGACAGACACATACACACAAATAAAAGCTGCAGCACTTCTAGGGTATTGAGTGCTAATGCTCTGGAATACAAAGGAGGTCACCAAAACATGTCAGTCTCTCTGTGTCTCTCTCCCCCCACCCCAATCTATACCTCCCCTGGCCACCACTCCACTTCTACACCTCTTTCACAACCCCTACTTTACTCCCCCTCCTCCAGTCAACACCCCTATCACTGAAGTTGTTCCTAAAGGTACCACTGTCTCACCTCCTTCCCCCACTCTTCCCAGCCTTCTTCCCCTACCACCCCAGCCCTTGCCACCTCAAGCCTTCCCTCTGAAAATTAATTCGCCATTGAGATATGCATGCTTCGGTTCTATTTTGCATTTCTGCACTCAATGAGGTTTTTGCAGCCAGATTCCTCTCCCACAGTCGAAGCAAGTATCCCTCCGTGAAAAATTCACAGCGTTACACCAAGGGCAGTCCCAGTCCCCTGGCCTGCGATATACTGGAGGTCTTCTTTGCTGATGAGGTTCGGAGTATCTCCTGTCTCTTGGGTGCTCTTGAGGGTCTACTCTTTGGGGCCCCCCATCAGACCACAGGCTAGTATCAAAGGCCCCCCAGTCGAAAGGCAGCTGAGTCGGAACTGGTGCTGTGACTGTTGCTTGTGGAGGGGATATAGTGGGTATGCTTGAGAAGGAGGGAAAAGGGCTTGAGTATGAGTATGTGAATGAGGCAGGGAGCTGGACACGAAGAGGTTCTGGTGAGGCTCTGGACCAGGGGTTCATGGTTCCAGAGAAATAAGACGTGGTTGTTTCTACCGACCTGAGATCTTCCTCCTTCTGCCCCCAATAGGTGTAATTTTCCTGATCAGCATCTCCGAGGAGCTGCAGGAGGATTCTCTCCAGCTCCTCCGTGGGCTCCATGGAGGCAGCCCCGGCCTCCACGTGGGGGGACTCTGCCTCCATGGAGGCAGCCCCAGCCTCCACGGGGGGAGCCTCGGCCCCCACGGGAGCAGCCATAGCCTCCACCGGGGGAGACCCAGCCTCCACTGGGGGAGCCATGGCCTCCACAGGGGCAGCCACAGCCTCCACATCCCTCTGCTCTTCTTCTGCTCCTTTTCCTCCAGCGGCACCAGCAGCAGCCACCGCCGCTTCTTCTTCCTCCTCACCTGCTCCTTCTGTGCAAACCCCTCCGGCAGTGGCCAGGCCTGGCCCCCCTGCCCCCTGCTCCCACTCATGGGGAGACGCCAGCTCCTGGAGAGAAGTGGGCAGGGCTGAGGTGTGTTCTGGGGGCAAGGCAGGAGCACTGAGCAGGGTAGGACGGAGCTACCAGGTGGGAAGGGCGGGGCAGGGCGAAGCCATGGAGCAGGGTGGAGAGGGGTGGGAATGGGGTGGGGCAGTGGTACTGGGCAGGGACCAGTTGAGGGATCTTACTGCATGGAGGAGGTGCTTCCAACTCACCTTGTCTCGCTCTTTCTGCACCTCCACGAAGCTGGTCTGGGACATTCTTAGCCGGGAGGCCGCCTCCTTGCGTTCCGTCTCCTGCTGTGCCTTGAGCTCCTTCAGGTCTGACGCCAAGGCCTGTGCAGCTGATTTGTGCAGTTTGGCGAAGCCGTGCAGCCACCGCACCCTGTGCCTCTGTAGCTGTGCCTGCCTGCGGGCAAAGCGCACGCCCAAGGCCAGGCTGCCCCAGGTGCAGGCCTCTTTGACCTCACTGGGCACCTCGCTGTCCTCCAGGATGGCCCTCAACTTGTCTTCCACCTCCTCCCAGGATAAGGATATATTCTCAAGATAGAACTCGGGGCCTTTCGTGTGCCTGGCCATTTTCTCGTTGATGAAGGCCACCACGTTGCTGTGCTGGAACCCACTACTGGGGTCCTCAGGTCTCAAGGCCATGATTGCCTAGGGGTTTAATGGTTTCACTAGCCCTGTGTGGATGGAGCAGCCAATAGGTTCCTTTCCTCCCCCTTAGCCCCTCCCCTCATCCGTCTTCTCCCACCCTCTTGCCCCCGCCCTCCCGGCTCTGACAAGACCATCCTAATGACCGTCTGACAGGCTTGTCCTACTCTAGGACTACTCCCACCAGGCCTCACCTCTTCAGCCAGGGCCAGAGGAAGTACAGGCCAACCCCGCTGTCTTAACACGCCTGAAGAGAGAGGAGGATCTCTCTCCCTCCTAAGGCTCCGGGGAAAGGAAGACTCAAAGCCAACGTTGGCTTTTACTCTGGGACTGTTCCAATTTTCGGAGACACCAGGGGTGGAAGGGAGTGAGTGAGGAAGGCCCCTGCCACTCCATTGGGATATAAGGGAACCTGCCACATGGTTGGGAGCCCTTAAAGGTCGGAAGAAACAGGAGTGGTCAGAAAAGACTTAGAACCAAAAAATGTAAGCCCTTATAATCAAGGCAAAAATATCCCACTTCTCCCTCCCTCTTGACAATGGTTTGTCCCACGCCAACGGCTAGCAGGGACCCTCCTCGAGGTTGAAGGGGAATAATAGGTGTGTTCTAGAACATGAAAAAGCCCCCCAACCCATGAAAATTCTGTAGCTCCTTTTCCAGACTCCTACATCCTAGTAAACAGGTTAGTGACCTTTTTCTGAAACGGGCAAGATAGCAGGAATTTGAGGCTTTGTGGGCAAAAGATTATCCCAACTACTTGTAGCACAAAAGCAGCCATAAATAATACCTGAAGAAATGACCATGGCCATGTTCTAATAAAAGTTCATATTTAAAACCAGGCAGTTGGCATGATTTAGCCTGTAGGTGTCAAACTCCCAATCTAGATTCACATTTCATACATGTCCTACAGATACACACAATCAAAATGTTCATGATATAACTCCCCCTTTTACCTGTTAAAAGAAAAACGTTAGACAAAGTTAACAGTTTGTTTAAACACACACACACACACACACACACACACAAAAAAAAAAAAAAAAAAAAAAAAAAAAAAAAAAA
>NW_016804437.1:176285-184119 GCF_001698545.2 Rhinopithecus bieti | reverse complement strand
AAAAAAAAAAAAAAAAAAAAAAAAAAAACCTGTTGGGCATCCTGGTGGAGATACTCAGTAGGCAGTTTGATATATGAGTCTAGAACTTAAGAGAGACATCAGAGCTGCAGATGTAGTATTGAGAGGTGAAAGCTGTATTTACAGCAGTGGTTGAAAAAGGGACAGAATACGGAACAAGACGAGTAGAGAGCTGAGGACAGAACCCTGGCCTGACTTCATGGATCTCCTCCTTTCTACAGCTGTGTGCTACCATTGGTGATTTTATAGTAGTCTCCCTTACTCCTTTGTGTTCTTGTCTACTAACTTTAGAACATCTTTTACCTTATTTCTTTTATTCCCTCTATAATACTTTAAACATGAACTTCAGTTTGTGATTAGTTGTCTGTTTATGCTGCCATTCTTCCATTTCTACTTATAAACACTTAGGAAATTAAAAGTAAATTGTTTCTTTTAGCAGCCTGGAGGAGGGAGAAAGTGAAGACAGAGAAACCTGTTAGGAGGTTCCTTCAACAGTGCAGTCAAAACATGATTAGGGCTTTAACTGTGGCAGGACCTCGATGAGATGTCAGATGAGGAGAGATTTTTGACATACAGTTAGCATGACTTGTTAACTAATTGTATTAATATATGAGAAATAAATATGGATGTTGGAGTAGAAAATGATTTTGAGGCATTTGACTTGAGAAACTAGGTTTTGTGACAAGTGATGCTTCAAACCATAATAGATATGAGGAAAAACAGACTATAGAGAGGAGATAAATTCAGTTTTAGATTGACAAATGCCTTCGTGATAGTTATATTGAATTATAGTTGAATGGCTGTACTGGGCTGGAAGTTAGGTGAGAGGACAAAACTAGAGATATGTGTTATAAATTTGGGTGTTTTCAGTGCTCAGTTTTTGGCTTAAGACCTCATGCTTCAATAAAATTGCTGGAGATGAAGGTTGGAAGGAGAGAATAAGCAGGACAAAAACAAACAAACAAAAACAGAGGAAGGAATCTCGAGGTCTTGGAAAGGGTAGCAAATACCTTTAGGGATAGGATAAGGGAGAACAAGCAGTAGGAGTAGTCAGAGTAGACAATCAAAAAAGGGAGATATTTTAGACCTAAGGAGAGATTTGGAAGGTAAAAAGACTGTTACTAGTTTCATATAATGCACAGAGGTTACATAGGATGAGGGTGAACAAGAGGTCATTAGATTTAGCTAATAAGATAGCCTTAGTGATTCAAGTGATGAGAGTCAATAGAAAGGTGAGGCAGGTGCCAGATGATAGGAGATCATAGAATGAAATTAGAGGAACAAGTAGAAATTTTGAATACTGACTAGTCTTTCAAGATCTCTGACACAGTAGAGAATTCTACCACCAGGAGTCAGAAAATAGATCGTGGAAGCATACGATATGACAGCTTATTTGGTGAGACAACTAAGTTATACAATTTTCAACACAAAGACAGGGAAAATAATCTGGTATTTACTGTATAAAGAAAGAGGTAATCATATGTAAAGAAGACTCTGTGTTTTGAAGAGTTTGCATTTTGACCCAGGAAATGAGGCCAAACCTTTGTGAATTCTATGATAATAACTATGAAATAACATATTGACAGATGCAAAAATATCAGTGTAATCTGATATTTATAGTTAAAGAGTGAATAAGTGAGAAATAGTTATTAAAGTCAGTGAAATTGGTTGGGGAAGGATTTCTGGAGGAGAGTTATGTTCTTGTTCTTAGTAGAAACATTGGAGTTCTCCAAAGATTTATGAAGACCTTTCTGGTTGTAGTATGATGTGTCTCAGATTACCATTCTTAAAATTGTCTTCATCTAAACAAGAAAGCAGGAATCACTCATACTATGATGCAGAAAATGGTGGTGTCAGGGAACCTTTCAAATTTACCTTCATTATTACCTTACCTTTATCCACATCCTCAATCATTGGCAGTCAGATTTTGAACAAGCTGCCTGTACCCTTAGGTGGCATATTATAATTGCCTTTCCCTTAGGAATGGTGACATGAGCTCACCACTAGAATAATCTACAAATCCTAGTTATATATAAATGGATTGTTACATATATATGTACTGTATACTTTTTTCTTGAGTAGGTTGCTAACTTTAATGCACAGTTTCCAAATAAATTATAGTTTGCTTTGAATTCACGGTGAAGAATATTTTGATGACAAAATTTTATTTTGAGTGCGTAGTTTTAAAATACACATAAAGTTTACTATAACCTTGTCCACGAGCTACTTTTTAAAAAAATAATAACAAGAAGAAGAAAACAAAACATCTTCACTTTATGGGTTGGGTTGGGAATCGGTAGATAGTGTGATAATAGTGGTGATGATGTTAAAGGAAATTAATTTTTATTGAGCACTTAGTATATGCCAGGCACTGTGCTATGAGCTTTAAATGAACTATCTCATTGGTAGGAGAGAATTCTCCATGGGGTTCTTGCAATTTTTTTTTCTTTTTTTGAGACAGTCACCCAGACTGGAGTGCAATGGCACGATCTCAGCTCACTGCAACCTCCGCGTCTCAAGTTCAAGCGATTCTCCCATCTCAGCCTACCAAGTAGCTGAGATTACAGGCACCCACCATCATACCCAGCTAATTTTTTAGAGACAGGATTTCACCATGTTGGCCAGCCTGGTCTTGAACTCCTGACCTCAGGTGATCTGCATGCCTCAGCCCCCCAAAGTGTTGGGATTACAGGCGTGAACCACCATGCCTGGCCAAATAATAGCCTTAGAAGACAGAAATAGTATCTATCACTAGAGCAAAAGGCAGGTTTGCTTATAGCCTTGGAAAATACAGTTAGTATCTGCCTCTGGAACAAAGGGCAGACATGCTTATGGCCCATTATAAGAAATTTGTGTTTCTTAAGCTTGAGGTTCTTTTGTAATACAACCCACTACTTCTACAAGTGTCACCTGATCCTCTGTATTATCCTATGGGAATTGAGTTTGCATAAGCAACACAAATACTGATACTTTGGCTACTGTCATTGTTGCAATTAACTGTTTATCATCTGATCTAGGATTCTGGTGTCTTCTACCAGTTTCCATGAAACTAGCAGGCTAAATTTTTAGTGCATAAGTAAGGTAAATTCTCAGACCCTTTACCATTATTTCTTTTCTTTTCTTTTTTCTTTTGTTTTTTTGAGACAGAGTTTCACTCTGTTGCTCAGGCTGGAGTGCAATGGCGTGATCTCAGCTCACTGCAACCTCCGCCTCCCGGGTTCAAGTGATTCTCATGCCTCAGCCTCCCAAGTAGCTGGGATTACAAGAGCGTACTACCATGCCAACTATTTTTTTGTTTTGTATTTTTAGTAGAGAAAGAGTTTTGTTATGTTGGCCAGGCTGGTCTCGAACTCCTGTCCACGAGTGATCCACCCGCTTGGCCTCCCAAAGTGCTGGGAATACAGGTGTGAGCCACTGGGCCTGGCCCCCTTTACCATTCTTAACACTTGCATAATAAAACAATCCTCTAAAGATAGCTGCTTTTATTATTCTCATTCCACATATACCAAAAACTGAGATTTAGTCACCCATGCAAAGATTCATAGGTAAGACATTATAGAGCTGGGATTTGAACCCAAGTCTAACTCTAAAAGCTGCATTATCAAGCAGTAAGCTACTCAAGTCCTTGGATTGACCTTTTATCTGACTGCATCATGAACTATAAGAAAGTTATGCTTAAATAATTCTGGGTTGCAGATTACGAGTGTCATGTCAAAGGCTGAATGTTCATGTCAGCAGGAGATAAGAACAGTTAAAAAATTATGATATGTTTATGCCCCCACAAATCCTTGTTTGTTTAATTACCAGGTTTATACCTTATGGAAAAATGTACATAAACTTAAAACCTATTATATTGACATTTTTACAGGCTAGAGATATCATCTATGAGTGACGGCATTCTTTGTTTTGTTTTGTTTTCTAAACCAACAAAAATCCCTGAGCTCTTTACAACTCTACAAGCCTAGAAGTAAGATGATTTACTTAAGACTAAAAGTGACAAAAGTGAATTCATTCAATAGATCCTGTTTCCCCAAACTTCTTCTTATTAGCATAGATATTTTTATCTTTATATTAGGTTTACATCTGCTTTTCAATGTATATAAACAGCATGGCACATAGAAGGTGCCCATTAAATGTCATTTGAATGATTCTAAAGGGTTGTGGGTCTTCAAAGAATGGTAATATTAATACACAGTTCAGGGCTTTGACCATCTTTGGTCTTTTAATGCATTAACATTGCAAGTTTGCAGTTTTGTGTAATTATTTCTGCAGTCATCTGAAAGTCTCCTTTCCAATCAAGCTTAAAAGATTTTTCAATAAAACTTTCTTCTTTTTCTTTTTTTTTCAATTTAATTTTAAAATAAGGGTAAAATATACATATGTAATTACCATCATTACCATTTTTGATGTACAGTTCAGTTATAATAATATACATGATATTCTTTTCTCCCTTATTCATCCTTACTATGAAAACTTTTATTTTTCTAAATGATTCTGGAAATAGACTTATTCCAAGGGCTTGAACCTTGTTGTTTATTCATTTGTTTTTCCTTCCTTGAATTTGTAAAATATCAGTTGCTAGATCTTATGTTTTAAGGGGACAGTCTTAATTCAATGACTGTAGGTGATTAACTTGATGTTATATATAGTAATCAATCTCTTATAAAAATTTCAGGGACATAAAGCTTGTTTTAGTTTGCTTATCATTAGCATGGTCTCTGAAATTGAAGTAAAGTTTTGAAGTGGAGGATAGACAATCGAATAAATCAGTTAGGGTAAGTTTAACATATATCCTGAGGCATTTATCTAGGCTTTTATTTCGGTACAGAAAGATCCCTAATTTATTTGATTTATTTTCACTAGCTTAGTCCTGGTGATACGACAAGTTCACAATATGTCAAACTTAATCTAAAACAAATCTTTAGATTTTATAGTATGGGCATGTTTTATAAATGGGAGTTAGAAAAGGAATTTGGATGTTTCATGTGTATTTTAAATTATGAGTTTTACTCTTCTCCCCAGAGAACCCAAGATTGGTCAATATTTTCCCTTAGAAATACATCTGGGGAAAAAGTTCTAATTATGACCTAAACAAGCTAACATTAAACCTTTGGAATAGAAAGCAAGATTTATTTATAAATTTTCTAATTCTTCTGTGCTATGCAAATTAACATTATTCCTTAGATGTTATCTTTACACATCTGCTTTTCTTTCTATCAGCTTCCTCAAGTTGGTATGGATATCCACAAGTTAGTTTGGCTGTTAAGCAATGTTAGCATCGAGTTCTCAGAGTATCCAAGGGCTAGCAGCCAATAAACCTTGGTTCTGAACTACTGACCAGCTATGTTAGCTTGACTAAGTTCTTTGTCCTCTCTGTGTCTATGTTTTACTTCTGTAAGGGATACTTACCCTGCCCATTTTCCTGGGTTATTGGCAGAATTAAATAAGATAATAGATATAGAAATACTTGGAAAGATTACTAATGTGTGTAATTGTAAGTTGTTACTGCAGTATCATTGCAAAGGCCTTTTGCCCACATTGAGCCTGAATGTGTTCCTTGTCTTCCTCAGGATGTGAAGTAGGGAGAGAAAAAAATACCATCTCCATTCTTGCACACTCGTCAGTCTGCCTCCTCAACCTCACATAGCTCTAATTGTACCTAATGAAAGTAATATTTTTAGGTCCCAGTTGCAGAAAATATTTTAAATAGAACCTGCCTGGGGCATTTTTCAAAATAAAATCTAAATAATGCAAGATTGTTAGCACGAACTGTGCCAGGGCTGGATTACACAACTAATAAAAATCAACCTGAGTTTCAGACTGTCAGGCAGCCTTGATTATACCTCCCCCAGGTCACCTGTGGTGATAATAGGACTCACATCAGACCTTGTCTTTGAGTTCCAGGGACCTTGGTCGTCCTCAATGACTTCATACTATGACTTGTTCATGAGTTAACAAAGCAGGTTGTCAGCATCTATTCATATGTCAGCATCTATTCACATGTCTGCGACCAGAATGAGAATGTATACATACTGGGCCCTGGCTTAAAGTTATTTCTAGATAAGGGTTAGGAAGGACACACTTCCTCCTTCAACTCACTCATCAGCCATCTCCAGGGTAGCTTCCTTGCCCTTAACAGCACCCCAAATCAATATAAATGCTGCTGACACCGTCTACATTGTTTATACTTTGGAGAGGTTGAGGAATGAACACATGAATGGCTCTTGTCTTGTGCCTGGAAACCTGGCTTTGAGGTCTCTGGGCTTTGTTATAGAAGGCATTTGTCTAAGAAGCTCCCAGAAGTAAGTTTTGTTTGTTTGTTTGTTTTTTGAGACAGAGTCTCACTCTGTCACCCAGGCTGGAGTGCAGTGGTATGATCTCAGCTCACTGCAACCTCTGCCTCCTGGGTTCAAGTGATTCTCCGGCCTCAGCCTCCAGAGTAGCTGGGACTACAGGCACATGCCACCACGGCTGGCTAATTTTTTGTATTTTAAGTAGAGACGGGATTTCACCGTATTAGGCAGGCTGGTCTCAATCTCTTGACCTTGTGATCCACGCACCTCAGCCTCCCAAAGTGTTGGGATTACAGGCGTTAGCCACCATGCCCGGCTAGAAGTAAACCTTTTTAAGTGGAGCCTTTACTAACTCTTTGACCTCCAAGGTTCTGGCCTCTTCCTAGTAGCTGGTACTCAGAGTACCTGGAAGTTCCTTCCTGCCTTAGCTGCTTTATCTTGATACGCTTGTTTTTGTGACTAAGTCAGTGTATATTTTTGATTCTCTCAGACCTACATGGCTCTCTAGTATTAGACCTTTTGCCCAACTGACCTCTTCCAGACTGTTTCCTGTCAAGTAGCACTTCTAACCCAGTAGACTACTTTAACCCACTGCTGCCAGTGTGTTGTTTTTATATTGTTCATGATTATTATATCACATGTAAATTATAAGTAGTACATATTAGATATGTATATTATTATACATATACGAATATTAGTTATATATGTATACATACATATTAGTTATACATATGTATATATAATTATATATATATATCTTTTAGTATGTTTAACAATGCTGGCAATACCTACAATTCTAATTAGAGATACAATTGTTTGAATACCTACTTTTTGATAGATCCTGTACATTATTTAACACTTACAGTGATCTGAACAGGTCAGGTATAAAAATGTAAACCTATTTTTACTCATAGTTGTATAATGAAAGGAACTACTTCCTCCCACCTCCAATGGAGCCACCATAAACAGCTTCTTATCCTCATGTTTCAGGTGAAGAAACTGAGACTCAGAGAGGTTAAACAATTTGTCCAAGGTCACAGAACTAGTTGAGCCTAGTGAGTCTTAGTTTAAAGATGATGTTTTGTTGAGAAACCACTATATCAGATTGGTCCTCTACTTTAGTCTACCCTATTTTCTACCCAGGGATAAATACATTTGGGATAGTTAGCTTCTTTCAGAGCATTGAACATTTCACCTACTTCTATTATTGAGATATCTGGTCAACTCTTCTCCTTCTGTGGAGGTATAACATAATAATTTAAAAGTTTTTAACAAGTATGTCCCTTTCACCTGTATGAATGAACACCGTGGAGCAGATATGATCAAAGCCAGTAACATCGAGAACTGTTCAGAATACTTTGGATATCCAGCAGAGGTGATTATCTTTCTTCTGTGTTAGATACTTTTTAAATAACTGTAACCATTTAACTTCCCTCTATCCCCTGCCCCTGCCCATCCTTCTTGTCTTTCAGATGTAGCCAATATATATATATATATATTTTGTTTTTTTTTTTTTTTTTTTT
>NW_016804437.1:164712-173131 GCF_001698545.2 Rhinopithecus bieti | reverse complement strand
AGAAGAAGAAAGAAGAATTGAATGAAATGATTATTTACGGGAGGAGGAGGAGGAGGAGAAGAAGAAGAAGAAGGAGAAGAAGAAAGAAGAATTGAATGAAATGATTATTTACAGAGGTTTGGGCAGGCTTGAAGAAATCAATAAGGGAAGAAGCTGTTGATTATCACCCCTAGACCTGCAGTGGCAAGGGGAAGGAGCAGTGTCACTGGAACCTGGCAAGAGTGGAGGAAGCTGCCAAGAGATACAACCTTAAAGGAACATATGAGGGTAGCAGATAGGAAGGGAGTGGGTAGGATAAATACCCTAACCATTTATAATTCCTGCTCTCTGTTTTTTTGCTAGTTGTCTCCCTCTCCTGCCACCCTCATTCAAACTGAAACAGAAGCCAGGGGGCAGAGGCAGGAGATAGAATCAATAGCATTCGGCTTTTCTGAGCATAGAGTAGAGCAGACAAGGGCAGAGAATTGGATCTAGGGGAAGAAGCCGATAATAACCACGCAACCTTCCAGCCATGATATTCTGGCAGCAAACCTGGGTCCCACCGTCTTGTAACAGAACTAAGCCAACTCTCCTCTCTCAGCTCTGAACATAGCAATTGACATACTGTACGGTTTTATGATGTGATGGTAGGTGACCAAGAAGGTTTTCTGCATAGATGCTGTGTGTACTGTTGGAACCAAACACACATAAAAGGTGCAGCAGGTTGTTTCTATAGGATCTGACAGACCCTCAGTTCCTAGGGAAGCCTAATCCCTAACTCCCACAGCTGTCATATGCTTTTACATTTGGAAGCCTCTCCATTTTCACGCCTAGGGAAACTTACCAATAGACACCAAGAACATGCTCTGTACTAGAATGTCTAGGTCTTAATGTGAATTATCTTAATGAAGACAATATTGTGACAGATAAAAAGGAACATAATGTTTATTATGCATAAAAGTAGACTACAGATAATTTGGTGGGTTTATGCCATCATCAACCTCATCTGTATTTATTAAGCACTTATTGTGTGCCATTCATTGTAGCTAAACTTGATTTCAACATTATCTTGTTTAAATCTCAGTGCAACTCTCTATGGTAGGTGCTATTATCCTAATTTAATGGAGAACAAAACCACTGAGGCTTAGAGAGATGTGACTTATCCAAAGTTACACAGTGAACAAAGCCTGATTTTCTATTCAAGGCAGTGTGACTCCAGAATTCATTTTCTTAATCACTACCCTGTCCGGCAGTGGGCCTGGGACTAAACCCAGCCTTGACCATATTTTGGGAACTTTTGTAAGATGCCATGCTGGTACAGTGGAGCCTGGCAAAAGAAAGAAAAACAAAGTTTTATTTTAATTTTATGGTTGAGGAAGGGAAGATGACCTGCCCAAAGAGTTAGCAGCTGGGAGTGAAATCCAGATAATCAACTTTCCCTTATAAGAATCATTCTACTATCTCATCTTACTTTCTGCTAACTTCTTTCTTCTCCTTTTCTCATATTTCTAGACATCACTATCATCCTTACATACTCAAGCAATTTACTGCTGGCAAATGCCACTTCTCACTCTTCCTTAGACATGGACCAACAATGATGAAGCAACAGGCCTTTCCAGCTCTGCCTGGATAATATTTAATGTTTCCATAATATTTTACAGTTGATAAATGATCATCATAATGTTAGCTAACATTTTTTAAGTACTTACTATATGGCAAGCTGTGTTTTAGGTGCATGAGATAGATTAACACAATTCTTAGAACTACCATATAAGGTAATATTATCTCCATTTTATAGAAGAAGTGACTGGAGACTCAGACAAGCTAAGTGGGTTAGCAAAAGTCAACAGCAGTTTGTGACTTGCAGTTTGGCTACTGGCCCCACTCTTAGCCCCTACAGTATACTAATGGATTAGGATAAAATACTAGAATCAAAAGTTAAAGAGTACCTGAAGCTCAGGAATGTATTGCTAACTCTTGGTTCTCATACAAGGTTTCAAGTAAATACCTGAAGAAAATGTACCAACATATCAGGAACATATTTCCTTTTCAGTTAGTATTTGGATAGTCTGCCTTGCCTACTTTATAGCCCGTGTATTTTCTACCAGGCTGAACAAGTTTTGCTCCGGCTATAGCAATATAAAGAAGAGGATACATTTGTCCAGAGTTTATTCTGGTGCTCAATCAAAGTTAGAAATGTCCAATGTGTTAAAAGAAAAGTTTCAGCCAAATTAAATTTAAAAGATTAATTGAGCAAAGAATGATTCACAAATCAGGCAGCCTCCTGAGTCAGAGTAGGCTCAGAGACTCCAGCGCAGTCGTGTGGTAGAAGATGATTTATGGACAGATAAAGGAAAGTAATTTACAGAAAATGGAAGTGAGGAACACAAACAGCTGGATTGGCTATAGCTCTGTGCCTTATTTGAACACGGTTCAAACAGTTGGCCACATTTGATTGGTCAAAACTTAGTAATTGGCACAAGAGTAGGCGATGGTCTATTTACACCTCCACTTATGATAGTTGACAGTGTACAGAGAAATCTTTAGGCCAAACTTAAAATGTGTAAGAAAGCAGCTTTATGCTAAACATGATTTAACAATTTCCCCCTTTTATTCATCCTCTCATTTTGAGAGACTGACCAAAACTTTAGTCATTGATGTCACTGTCACCATCATAAATGTACTTATTTGGTCTTGAAACCCGGTTGTGTAAGGTGGGAAAAAGGACTTCAGGTTTTTTTTTTTTTTTTTTTTTTGTGTGTGTGAGGGTTAGAGTAGAGGATAACATCTTACTCTGGAACATCCTATTTACAGGAGAAAAAAGCAAAACCTGGTCTGTTCTAGGATATATGTGTTTCCTTAAAATCTTAGTTTGATTATGTTACATTTAGCACAAGTGAGTCCCTTTTGATTTTGTCTGGTCTGTTGGGGCCTAGTGCATGACATGAGCTCAGTCCAAAACAATGGCCTCCCATAATTTTGTTTAAAATTCCCCCCCTTTTGTCAGGTTCTCACTTAGGTGAGAGTGCGCCACTCTCAGTTACCATCATTTTGGGTTTCCAGGTCTCAGCAATTCATTCATAGGTTATGATGCCCTCATGGTCACACATTTCCTTCAGCTATTAGCATTCCAATTGAAGAGAGAACATTTGCCATTCTTGAGATGGCTGAATGCAAACTTTTGAGAGAAGACAGTACACCAGGGGAACTACTATTATGATTGTCAGTAGGATAATACCAAGAGTTTGGAGTATGCCCCTTACCTAGGGTCACCATGAACCAAACCAACTAAAATCAAATAGATCAAAGAATGAGCTAAAGAGTCTATTGGCTTTAACTAAGCAGGCTCTTCATTAATCTCCTACACTGAATCTCTATAATACCTGATGGGATGTATTTCTCCACAGGCCACAAGTGCCAGCAGTTGCATAGATATCTTTCTGTTTAGCCAGTAAGTAATCTAGAGCAATTCTATTATTTAGCATAAAATCTCATTCAAGAAAGAAAGCCAAATTTCATCCTTGCATTAGTATACTGTTAATATCAACCCCAATTCTTAATAAAACCTAGTAGATAAATCTATCTTAATCTTAATTAGTTTTACCATAACGGTGAGATTTCACATAAATCTTTTATAAACCCATTACAAATTTTTGTTAATGAGGTAGATCAAAGTTGCTTCTAAGGAAAACCCTATTTGTGGCTTTTTATTTTCAATGTTCATTTACGAAAAAAAAAAAAAAAAAAAAAAAAACTGAGTAATAACCCCCTTTAAATTTTAGGCCAATATGTTCATGTAGAATTTTCTTTTACAGTTTAATTTTCACAATTGCTCCACCACACGTTGTTCGAACTTTTGCAACTTATCCTATCTAACACCTAAATCAATCATTAACCCCTTTAATCTAGGGCACAAAAATCCACATTTTCCCATTGCCTCCTTATAAGCTTTTACCAAAAGCATATTCAACCATTCCGCACCATTTTTGCACTGTAAAAACGTTTCTTCAGTAGTCTCAATTACATGTTAGAAAATTTCACCCATTTTTTCAAGCTTTAGCAATTTTTATTTTCAGTGAAAAACCTAAGTAAGTAAATGATTTTGATTATGTACTAGGTGTCGGGGCTAGGAACAACAGACTGAGAGTGCAGATAAAGTCCAACTCGTTTCCGCAAGCATAGGCTAGGGGCGTGGTTAAACTCGCGAGATGAGTCCCCCAGCCTTATCTAGAATCTAATGGCTCTGAAGCAGGTAAGTTAAAGCGAATTTCACAAAGTCAAAGGAGAGTTTATGCTACAAAGCATTTAGCAAAACCTAATATCTGACCTGCTAATTTAGTACCAAGTGTCTTTATTTTACGAAATAATCTTTATAACACTGTCTTTATTCCCAAAGAGATTACTAAGTCATGTGAAAAAAAGACCGATCTACTAGTTGTTCTATTTTCTGACAAAATATTTGATTTAAGCGACTTATTCTTTTAAAACCAATTAATAAGAGCCTTTTTACATATAAACATCACACACACAACACATAGAGATATACAAGACAGAAGAAAGATCCATTACTTGGTAAGAATTTTCATTGGCCCAGTTTTAAAATAGTTTTTCTTTCTCCCATCAAGTCTATCAATCTTTCCACTTAGCTGGTTTCATTGCGAATAAGATTTGATTGGACCTACGGGCAACAAATTTGTGTTTCTAAAAGGGACAACTGCTTAGGTGGAAGTCACAAAAATTAAAAATTTATAACTCATAAGCAGAGAGCAGATTTTTAGGGCCTAAAATTGTGATAGTATATCATTTGCTCAAACCAGGGGAAAAAAAAAAAGCAAAAACGTGGCTCTCATGAAAAGTTCCATCAAGACAAGTGCCAGAATTAAGCACTCTGCAACCAAAAAGTATGACTGGTATTATGCAAATTTAAGGAAATGGGGCTGGTTGCTGTGGCTCATGCCTATAAGCCAAGGCACTTTGAACCGAGGAGTGGGATTACGTTGAGGCAGGGAGTTCGAGACCCAGCCTGGCCAACATGGTGAAACTTGTCTCTACTAAAAATGCAAAATTAGCTGGCGTTGCATTGCTGAAATGTAGCTACTCAGAAGCTGAGTCAGGAGAATCACTTGGAACCTGGAGGCAGAAGTAGCAGTGAGCTGAGGACTGTGCCACTGCACCTCCAGTCTGTGTGACAGAGGGAGACTTCATATCAAAAAAAAAAAAAAAGAAAAAAAAAAAAAAAAAAAAAAAAAGAATGTGAACTGGTTTGGTCTGGTATCCACCCAAAGTCTCATCACAAATGTGTAATCCCCACATGTCCAAGGGAGGGACCTCCGTGGAAGGTGATTGAATCATTGGGGATGTTTCCCATGGTGTTCTCATGATACGTGAGTGAGTTCTCACAAGAGCTGGATGGTTTTAAAGTGTGGCACTTCCTTGCTCTTGCTCTCTTTCCTGTTACCTTGTGAAGACGTGCCTTGTTTCCCCTTTGTCTTCTGCATGATGATAAGTTTCCTGGGGCCTCCCTAGCCATCAGAATGTGAGTCAATCTAAACCTATTTCTTTCTAAATTACCTGGAAGTTCAGGTATTTTATGGTTAATGTGAAAACAGAGCTAATAATACAAACGTTAAGTTTCTAATGGTACATAGGCAGAATCTACCCCTACAAATGGAGTTCCTCTCTCTCTCTCTCTTTCTCTTCTCTCTCTCTCTCTCTCTCTCTATGTAGATTATATATATATAATTTTTTTTACATACAGAGTTTTAGATAGTCAATTAAATTCCAGAAAGATGTATTTTAGTTCAATAGGGTTTTCTTTTTAACATAGCTACTGTTTCTTAGCTAAAATTACTGAGTTCAGGGTAATGGTTGGAGCCCACTAAAGAATAGGGCCAACAAAGCATTGTATGCCTGGACTCAGAATGGATAGATCTGTAAAAAGAAGCATGCCTATTTTACCTGAGGGCCTACCTTTTATAAGCACCTTATCTAGGGTAACTTTCTTTCCACCTTTTGGGTGGGAAAATAACTAAGCCAAAAGGTTGCAGACTTAATTTTTAAAAATCAATTAGTTGCTTAAGATTTGTATTTGCCTTTTATAAAGTCTTTAGATAAAATATTGAAGTCTTTTTAGAAGCTTCTGCATGTCAATAGGCATCCCTAGATGAGACTAATTTGGGAGCCCTCAATCAAATGCACTTCATTGCAGTGTCATTCATTTGGAAGGTTCCACTGCAACTTATCTTTAGTGAGATTTTGCGATTTCAATAAGATTTTGCTGCTTCCGGGGCCTCATACTTGTGCATGTGTGTATATGCCAGAAGGAACTCAGTTCTTCAGAAATTAAGGATCCCATTTTTATCTCAAATATTGTTTTTGTTTTCAGGTTCCCTTGATCAACTTAGCTACTGATTTTTTTCCCTACTTAAGCATGCAAGAAAAATGAAACAAAGGAGTAGAACACAAAATCTCTGTGAAATTCCAAAAGCCAAATTTTATACCCCTGCAATATTGCCACTTACTACTAGGTTCTTTCTGACCCAGTCAGATGTAAGAGGCCTCTAACTGGATCCAAGCCAGTTAATTACCAGATCCAATCTGATCCTGGACCAAGTCGGCTTTCTGCCATGACTTCCAAACCCAGTTTGGATCAGAAATTTGCTCAAAGAAACTCAGAGAGCTCAAAACAGAAAACCATGGAGCTTCGGAATCCAAGAGAGAACTTAACCATGATCCCCAGTTGCTCCAAGAGAGTAATGGACACAATGGGTCTGATGGGTACCTCACTTGGTCATTCAGTACTCCTTGGGGTCATTAGAAGCTCTACTTTGGATCCCACTTCTGATGTCATCCGTTAAAAGAAAAACTTCAGCTGAAATAAATGTAAAAGAGTTTGAGCAAAGAATGATTTGCAAATCAGTCAGCCTCTCGAGCCAGAGTAGGTTCAGAAACTCCAGTGCAGCCATGTGGTAGAAGAAGATTTATGGACAGAAAAAGGAAAATGATGAACAGAAAATGGAAGTGAGTTTCAGAAACAATTGGATTGGTTATATCTCAGCATTTGTCTTATTTGAACACATTTTGAAGTTGGCCACATTTGATTGGTCAAAACCCAGTGATTGGCACAAGAGTAGGCTATGGCCTATTTACACCACCACTTGTTATACTTGAAGATGTACAGGGAAACATTTAGGTCATACTTAAAATATGTAAGCAGGAAGTTTTAGGCTAAACTTGATTTAACAAACGTCTTAACTCTAGTGCTTTAACGGTGAAAACTATTGCTTTGCATGATCCGTTTTCCAGGTGTCTTTTCAAATATACAGAATCTTTAAATTCCTTTCTTTTCCATCAGTCTCTGAGTTTTACTTAATTAACGAATTATATGGTATCACTCTCATAGTCCGTTTTGAGTTTCCTGGGCTGTTTGAAATATGCTATGGTAGGTCTTTAAGGACTATCATTCTGTGCCTGCATGTAATCACAGCTGGTTAGGAAGGTAGAGGTGAATTAGGTGGTACTGGAGGCATGTTCATAAAGATGCCTGAGTAAGCCAATCCAGCCTGTTTGAGGAATACAAAGGATATGTGTAAGAGGATTATATATTCACTATCTGAACTGCATCAGTTATCAAACTGAGATGAGGAGAGGGGCTACACTTTTAGAAGTTTCTTCTGACACTATATAAATAGGGTTTAGACATTAGAGCAGAATATTCAATAATGTTAGTGTTTTTAAAGCATTTTACAAATGAGAGATAAAGATTCTTTTCTTAATTGAACAAAGAAGAACACTGAACCTACTTCGTTATTCACTGAGCACACTGTTATCACACAAATGTGGAGTCATTTTATCCCATTTCTAAACTGAAGAATGTCCTAATTTTGATAGGATATTGTCAACAAAAATACAAATACACACTTTGCAGTAAAACACTCATCTATGTGATTAGTTACCTCAGTTGGTAAAAGTCTGGTGTTAATAACGTCAAGGCTATCACTTTGAATTCTCCTTTGTCTTGTCACAACTATCTCAATTTTAGATGCTTACCATTGGTTATAAATGAAATTGGTTGGGAATGATGGATGATTCAGTAAAAACTTATTTGTACAACTGATCATTCATTCAGTGCATATGTATTGGGTGCCTACCTGTGCAAGGCGCTATGCTAGGGACTGGGAATATTGAACTGACCAAAATAAACACATTTCTCTTTTCTCATGAAGGAAGATAGATGAGTAAACAGCTGCTTTTCAACACTCCAGGAAGAAACTACATCAATTGAAACATCTAAAAGAAGAGCTCCTACTTGTAATCAATTAATCAATAGTATCTTTGTCTTGAGTAAAGGGCAGTAGACATACCTGTTTATTTTATTTTATTTATTTATTTTATACTGAGCAAAACGAACAAAACTGGGGGAAGCACATTACCCCAGTTT
>NW_016804437.1:155925-160906 GCF_001698545.2 Rhinopithecus bieti | reverse complement strand
TATATATAAATATATATGTGTGTGTGTGTGTGTCTGTATTTAAAAGCTGATTGTTTTGACAAATCAAACAGTGAAGAGGTGTATTAATATAAAGTTAATTTCATCCTCTCTTCCATTCCATTTCCACCACTAAAATAACTAATGTTTACTGTTATATACTTCCTCACTTTCCTCTATACTAACATTTTCTTCCTCTATCTCTCTCCCCACCTTCTCTCTTTGTGTATATATATGTGTATGTGTGTATACATATATAAAATACATTATTTTCTTTCATATATACACATATATGCAAATATTTCCCCTTCTCTATTTTTTTTTTATAAAAAGAGAACATGCTATGCATATCATGCTTCAGCCTTCCCCATCACACACAACCGTATGAGAAACAACCTTCCACGTCTTCTACAGGTATAATTCATTTTGCTGCATAATAGTTTACAGGACAGAATTACTTATTTTATTCAATCAGTGTTCTACTAATGGATATTTATGCGTTTTTTTTTTCTATTTTTGTTTTTAATAACCACAGTGTTGCAACATCCTTGTAAACATACATGCTTCCTTACATCCATGGCATACAAGATGGAAATGCTCTCTGTCACTATTACAGTTTTGTAGGTTCTAGCTGATGCAATAAGAAAATTAAATGAAATATGCTATATAAATATTGGAAAAGAAGAGACAAAATAATCTTAATTTTCAGATTATATGATTGCATACCTAGAAAACCCAAAGGCCTCAACTACAACAACAACAAAAAAATAGAATTAATGAGAAACTTCAGTATGGTAGCTTACTAAAAATATACAAAAATTCAATACCTTTTGTTTTTGCAGACAATAACCAGTTAGACATGTAAAGGTGAAAAATGAAATGATCTTGTTTAAACAATGAAACTATAAAACACTTTAGAATACATTTAACGAGGATGCAAAGGGGCTTATATAAAAATAAGATTAATATTTACAAACCATCAATTGGACAAGGGATTAATCACCAGAATATATAAGGATCTCAAATGATTTTGTAGGGAAAAAAATCTAATCTAATTTGAAAAATGGGCAAAACATTTAAATAGACATTTCTCAAAAGAAGACATACAAATGGGAAACAGAAATATGAAAAGGTGCTCAATATCATTGATCATCAGATAAATGCAAATCAAAACTACAATGAGATATCATTTCACTCCAATTACAGTGACTTATATTCAAAATGCAGACAATAACAAATGCTAGTGAGGATTCGGAGAAAAGGGAACACTTGTACACTGTTGGTAGGAATGTAAACTACTACAACCCCTATGGAGAATGGTTTGGAGATTCCTCAAAAAACTAAAAATTGAACTACCATATGCTCTAGCAACCCCACAGCTGGGTATATACCCAAAATAAAGGAAATCAGTATTTCAAAGATATATCTGAACTTCCATGTTTATTGCAGCACTGTGCACAATAGCCACGATTTGGAAGCAATCTAAGTGTCCATCAACAGATGAATGGATAAAGAAAATGTGATATATATACACAATGGAATACTATTCCACCATAAAAAATGAGATTCTGTCATTTGCAACAACATGAATGGAACCAGAGGTCATTATGTTAAATGAAATAGGCCAGGCACTGAAAGACAAATACCACATATTCTCACTTATTTGCGGGTTCTAAAAATGAAAACAATTGAACTCATAGACATAGATAGTAGAAGGATGGTTACCAGAGGCTGGGAAGGGTATGGGGGCATTGCAGAGAGGTGGGGATGGTTAATGGATACAAAAAATAGTTAGGAAAAAATGAATCAGACCTATTATTTGCTAGCACAACAGGGAGTCTATAGTCAAAAATAATTTAATTTTCCATTTTAAAATAAAAAAGTACAGTTGGATTGTTCGTAACACAAAAGGTTAATGCTTGAGGGAATGGACATCCCATTTTCTATGATGTGATTATTACACATTGGATGTCTGTATCAAAATAACTCATGTCATCACAAATATATAACCTACTGTGTACCCATGAAAATAAAATAACATTGAGGTACTATTACATACATATTAGAAAAGCTAAAATCGAAAACACAGATGACACCCAATGCTAGCAAGGTTGTGTAGCAACAGGAAGAATTATTCATAGCAAATGGGAATGCAAAATGATACAGCCACTTTTAAAAAACAGTTTGGCAGTTCATTATAAAGTTCAAAGTAAGCTTTGCATAATGTCCAGCAATTGCACTTGTAGGCAGTTACCAAAATTAGTTAAAAGTTTTGTCCACACAAAAGCCTACACACAAATGTTTATAGCATCTTTATTTACAGTTGCCAATAATTGTATGCAACCAGGATGTCCTTCATCCTTTGTGACTGGCTAAACAAACTGTGGTACATTCATATAATAAAATAATATTAAGATATAAGAAAAATGATGTATCAAATCATGAAAAGACATGGAGAAACTTTAAATGTGAAACCGTAAGTGAAATAAGCCAGTCTGAAAAGGGTACATAATGTATGCTTAGAACTATATGACATTCTGGAAAAGGTAGTACTATAGAGAGAATTAAAAAGATCAGTGGTTGCCAAGGTATTGTGGAGGAAATATGAAGGAAGGAATCAATATATGAATCACAGAATATTTTTAGGGTGGGAAACAATTTTTAGGATGGCAAACAACTCTGTATGATGCTGTAATGATGGACACATGAAATTACTCATTTGTCAAAACCAGTTGAATTGTACAAAACACAGAGTGCACCCTCATGTTAACTGTGGACCTTCTTTAATAACAATCTATAAATATTCATTCATCAATTAGACCAAATTATCACATTAATGCAAAATGTTAATAATATTTAGAAAACTTGATGTGAGAGTTTGGAGGGTATGTGGAAACCCTGTAATTTCCGCACATTTCTTTCTATAAACCTAAAACTAAAACTAAAGCCTAGGGACTAAGAAAGAAAACCTAAAAATGTATTATAGGACACAAAATATGATCCAAATTAATGAAGAGACAACATGTTTCTGCATGGGAAGATATCAAAGAATAAAAGATACATTTTTCCAGAATATGTGTAAGTAGTGCAATTTGATAGAATATAAATTATTTGAAACTGGACAACATAATTACACAGTTAATATAAATGAATATACCAGAATTGCCAAGAAAATATTGGAAAAAAGCATTCATGAGAGGGGACATATTCTGTGAGTTGCTATCATTTACTACAAAGCAGCATCAATTGAAACAGTAAGCTAAGGAAAAGATAATTGACCTGTAGAATAGAGAATCCAGAAACAGATAAAAATACATATGTATGAGAATGTAGAATATAATAAAGGTAACATTTCATTTTAATGTAGGTGGAGGGAGGATGATGGTTTATTTAAAAATGATGTGGACATAATGGAATATCTACTTAGAAAAAAATTAGATCTCTGATTCTTGTACCCTGTTTAAGAAAATTCTAAATGAATTATAAAGAGTTAATTTCATCTACAAAAATAGTGGTTTAGGAATGACCATTTCTAAATGCCATCACTTATTTCAATGAGCTAAATTTTAAAGAAAAGAGCTTTACATTGATTTATCTTGTTATGCATTCTGGCTGTTTTCTAAAGGTGGAAAAAATGTCATTAGAAACCTCATAATACCGCAGTCTGAATGATCAACACTTGGTTGTTAAAAAAAAAAAAAAAAATGGTTTCCCAAAATGCTTGGAGATTTTGAATCCCTTTTGGAAGTCTAACAAAATTAATCTGTGCCTTCTTTCATAACCATAAAATTGTATGCCACCCTTGAATTTTTAATCTTGTAACAAGAATTTTCAAAGACGTATTTATCCAGAAGGAATGAGTTGCAAAGCTCATGAAGGCTTCAGTTTGGTGTGCCCTGAAACCATAGTCAGTGACACAAGATTTAAGATCCATTTGTACTTCCTTTTATTCCTAGATATGGCATTAGAAGTGGGGAGGTTTTTTTTTTTTTTTTTTTTTAACTTTTTGTACTTTAAAAAAGATGGGCTAATACAATAGGAATGGGTATTTGGCATGTACAAGAAGCACTGGGCTCAAGTTTGAGGACTTGGATTCTGATCACCATACTACCATTAACATGGGTAAGTAATTAAATATCACTGGACCTCAATTTCCCCACATATAAAATAGATGTAATTAATAGCTGTTATATACCCTAGACATGTTATAAAAGTTTAATGATTAAAGTCTTTACTTGAGATTTGCTGCAACTATAGAAATGGAAAAGTAATGTGGAAGCCAGAAATATAGTTACCTAAGACATCTCAGACCCTAATTTAAGGCTGAGGTTCTTTTGAAGGTCAAATTATTATGTATAATTTACAAATAGCAAAATTCATCTGTTTTACATGTACAATGTGATTTGATGTGTTTTGACAAATGTATACACCATAGTCAAGATATGGAACAGTTCTGTCACTCCAAGTTCCTGTATGTCCTTTTGTATTCAATCCTCTCACCCCAGCCTTAGTCTTTGGTAAAAATTCCTTTGTTTCTATTCCTATAATTTCCATTTTCCAGAATGTCATATAAATGGAATAATATGATATGTAGCTTTTTTGTCTGTCTTTCTTTACTTAGCATAATTCATTTAACACCCATCTATGTTGTGACATATATCAATAATTCATTTCTTTTTATGCTGAATAGTATTCCACTGCATAGATGTACCGTTTAACCATTCACTAACTGATGACCATTTGGATTGTTGCCATTTTTTGATTAGGAATAAAACTGTTACAAGCATTGGGTTTTGACGTTATATTTTCTTGCTTTATCAACATGATTTGTTTTTGTCAACTTTGTAATCTTTTAACAGGCATGCCTTTTTAAAATTTAACAAGAGTTCATATCCTTTCCCCACTTTTTGATGGGGTTGTTTGTTTTTTTCTCGTATATTTGTTTGAGTTCTTTGTAGATTCTGGATATTAGCCCTTTGTCATG
>NW_016804437.1:151753-154165 GCF_001698545.2 Rhinopithecus bieti | reverse complement strand
AAAAAAGTAAAAAAAAAAAAAAATTTAACAACAGTTTGCTCTTGATCTTTCCCAAATTGTTCTAACAATCTAGGCTTAGAAGGTGCTTGAGTATATCTTTAATGGCATCCCAGGGATACAAACAGTTCAAAGCAAACTAAAGCTTCTTACACAATGTCTTTCCTACAGTCTATCTTCAATGTATCCAGCACAATGATCTTTTAGAAATACACATCTGATCATAGGATGCCACTTCTTAGCAAACTCTAATGATTCTATAAAATCATTTAGATGACAGCTCCTTTTTATTGAGTGTTTGCAGGGCCTAACATGTGCCAAATATGTTCATGCATTACATGACTCAATCTTTAGTGAAGCCTTATGAGATAGGCTACACTGTGGCAGAGCTGAGATTTGAACCCTGACAGTGTGCAAATATCTTAGAATGGAATTTAAGGTTCTTTACATTTGAATACAGCCACTCTCAACAGAGCAAAATTATTTGGAACTTTTTTTTTTCTACTTCAAGTGTTTTCACATCTGTGTGCTTCTGCGCATGTTCCTTCTGTCTTCTACGTTCTGCCTGCCTTTTATATATTGTTCAAAACTCAGCTCAGATGCTCATAGTAGCCCACCTGCACACCATCCCCTTGCCCAGACCCAGTCTGCTCCAATACATGAATGACTCAGCAATGAAATTTAAACATTTCTTCTTTTTCTTTCTCTATTTCTTCCTGTTCTAGTATTCCCATTATGCCTATGTTACACCTTTTGTAGTTCCACGGTTCTTGGATATTTTGATTCACTTTTTTCCATTCATCTCTCTCCTTCCTTTTCTTGTTGGGAAGTTTCTATTGACATTATATTCAAACTCATTGGTTCTTTCCTCAGCTATTTAAAGTCTATTAATAAGCCCTTCAGTGGCATTAATTTCTGTTACAGTGTTTTGATTCCTAGCATTTCCTTCAAATTATTTGTAAGCTTCCATCTCTCTGCTTACATTACCCATCTACTCTTACATGATGTCTACTTTTTCCATCAGAGGTGTTAACATTTTAATCATACTTATTTTAAGTTCCCAATCTGGGAAATATAAAATTTCTGCCATGTCTGAGTCTGGTTTTTTTTTTTTTTTTTTTTTTTTAACTTTTATTTTAGGTTCAGGGGTACATGTGAAGGTTTGTTACATAGGTAAACACGTGCCACAGGGGTTTGTTTTACAGAACAAATAGGTGTCAAGGTATTTTACATCACCTAGGTATTAAGCCCAGTATCCAATAGTTGTCTTTTCTGCTACTCTCCTTCCACCTTTAAGTAGACCCCAGTGTCTGTTGTTTTCTTCTTTGTGTTCATATGTTCTTATCAGTTAGCTCCCACTTACGAGTGAGAACATATGATATGTGGTTTTCATTCCCTGCATTAGTTTGCTAAGGACCATAGCCTCCAGCTCCACCCATGTTTCCACAAAAGACATGATGTCATTCTTTTTTATGGCTGCATAGTGTTCCATGGTGAATACGTACCACATTTTCTTTATCCAATCTGTCATTGATGAGCATTTAGGTTGATTCTACGTCTTTGCTATTGTGAATAGTGCTGCAATTAACATTTGTGTGCATGTGTCTTTATGGTAGAATGAGTGATTTATATTCCTCAGGGTATATACCCAGTAATGGGATTGCTGGGTCAAATGGTATTTCTGTTTTGCTCTTTGAGGAATCATCATACTGCTTTCTGCAATGGTTGAACTAATTTACATTCCCACCAACAGTGTATAAGTGTTCCTTTTTCTCCACAACCTCACCAGCATCTGTTATTTTTTGACTTTTTGGTAATAGCTATCTGACTGGTGTGAGATAGTATTTCATTGTGGCTTTGATTTGCATTTCTCTAATGATCAGTGATGTCGAGCATTTTTTCATATGCTTGTTGGTCGCATGTATGTCTTCTTTTGAAAAGTGTATGTTCATGTCCTTTGCCCACTTTTAATGGGGTTGTTTATTTTCTCTTGGAGATTTGTTTAAGTTCCTTACAGATGCTGGATATTAGACCTTTGTCATATGCAAAATTTGCAAAATTTTTCTCCCATTCTGTACATTGCCTGTTTACACTGTTGAAAGTTTCTTTTGCTGTGCAGAAGTTCTTAAGCTTAATTAGACCCCACTTGTCAATTTTGCTTTTGTTGTGATTGCTTTTGGTGTCTTTGTCATGAAAGTTTTGCCTGTGTCTATGTCCTGAATGGTGTTGCCTAGTTTATCTTCCAGAGTTTTTATAGTTTTGGGTTTTACATTTAATTCATTAAACCATTTTGAGTTAACTTTTGTATATGATGTAAGGAAGGGGTCCAGCTTCAATCTTCTGCATATGACTAGCCAGTTGTCCCAGCATCGTTTATTGAAAAGGGAGTCTTTTCCCCATTGCTTGTTTTTGGCA
>NW_016804437.1:140862-151608 GCF_001698545.2 Rhinopithecus bieti | reverse complement strand
TTGCCTGTTTACACTGTTGAAAGTTTCTTTTGCTGTGCAGAAGTTCTTAAGCTTAATTAGACCCCACTTGTCAATTTTGCTTTTGTTGTGATTGCTTTTGGTGTCTTTGTCATGAAAGTTTTGCCTGTGTCTATGTCCTGAATGGTGTTGCCTAGTTTATCTTCCAGAGTTTTATAGTTTTGGGTTTTACATTTAATTCATTAAACCATTTTGAGTTAACTTTTGTATATGATGTAAGGAAGGGGTCCAGCTTCAATCTTCTGCATATGACTAGCCAGTTGTCCCAGCATCGTTTATTGAAAAGGGAGTCTTTTCCCCATTGCTTGTTTTTGGCAACTTTGTCGAAGATCAGATGGTCATAGATGTGTGGTCTTATTTCTGGCTCTCTATTCTTTCCATTAGTCTATATGCCTGTTTTTGTACTAGCACCCTGCTATTTTAGTTGCTGTACCCCTGTAGTATAGTTTCAAGTCATTTAACGTGATGCCTCCAGCTTTATTCTATTTGCTTAGAATCGCCTTGTCTCTTTGGGCTCTTTTTTGGTTCCTTATGAATTTCAAAGCAGTTTTTTCTAGTTCTCTGAAGAATGTCATTGGTAATTTGATAGGAATAGCATTGAATCTATAAATTGCTTTGAGTAGTAGAGCTATTTTAATATTGATTCTTCCTATCCATAAGCATGGGATGTTTTTCCATTTGTTTGCATCTTCTCTGATTTATTTGAGGAGTGTTTTGTAATTCTTATTGTAAAGATCTTTCACCTCTCTGGTTAGCTATACACCTAGGTGTTTTATTATTTTTGTGGCAATTTTTAATGGGACTGCTTTTACAATTTGGCTCTCAGTTTGCCTGTTGTTGGTGTATGTTAATGCTGGTGATTTTATACATTGATTTAACATTTTTCTCATATTTTCAACTTTTTGATGTTTGCCTTAATTTCATACCATTCGACCCAGCAATCCCATTACTGGGTATATGCCAGAGGAATATAAAAGTTTATAAATCAAACATTGCTGAAACTTTGCTGAAGTTGTTTATCAGCTGAAGGAGCTTTTGGGCTGAGACAATGGGGTTTTCCAGATATATAATCATGTTGTCTACAAACAGAGATAGTTTGACTTCTTCTCTTCCTATTTGGATGCACTTTATTTCTTTGTCTTGCCTGACTGCCCTGGCCAGAACTTCTAATACTATGTTGAATAGGAGTGGTGAGAGAGAGCATCCTTGTCTTGTGCCAGTTTTCAAGGGGATGCTTCCAGCTTTTCCCATTCAGTATGATGTTGGCTATGGGTTTGCCATAGATGGTTCTTATTATTTTCAGATACGTTCTTCAATACCTGGGGTATTGACAGTTTTTAACATGAAGTGGTATTGAATTTTATCAAAAGCCTTTTCTTTGTCTGTTGAGATAATCATGTGGTTTTGTCTTTAGTTCTGTTTATCTGATGAATCACATTTATTGATTTGCATGTGTTGAACCAACCTTGCAGCTCATGGATGAAGCCTGCTTGATCATGGTGTATTAACTTTAGATGTGCTACTGGATTTTGTTTGCAAGTATTTTGTTGAGGATTTCTGCATCGAAGTACAACAAGGATATCAGTCTGAAGTTTGTTGTTGTTGTGTCTCTGTCAGGTTTTGTTATCAGAACAATGATGGTTTCATAGAATGAGTTTGGGAGGAGTCCCTCCTCCTCAACTTTTTGGAATAGTTTCTGTAGGAATGGTACCAGCTCTTATTGGTATGTCTGGTAGAATTTGGCTATGAATCCATCAAGTTCTGAGTTTTTTTTTTTTTTTTTCTTCTTCTTCTTCTTTTGTGGATAAGCTATTTATTATTGATTCAATTTCTTCTTTTCTTTTCTTTTCTTTTGTTTTGTTTTGTTTTGTTTTGAGACGGAGTCTCTCTCAGTCACCCAGGCTGGAGTGCAATGGTGCGATCTCGGATCACTGCAACCTCCGCCTCCTGGATTCAAGCGATTCTCCTATCTCAGCCTCCGGAGTAGCTGGGATTACAGGTACCTGCCACCACACCCAGCTAATTTTTTTGTATTTTAGTAGAGACAGGGTTTCACCATGTTGCCCAGGCTGTTCTCAAACTCCTGAGCTCAGGCAATCCACCTGCCTCAGCCTCTCAAAGTGCTAGAATTACAGGTGTGAGCCACTGTGCCTGGCCTGTTGATTCAATTTCAAAGCTCATTATTAGTTTGTTCAAGGATTCAGTTTCTTCCTGGCTCAGTCATGGAAGGTTGTATGTGTCTAGGAAGTTATACGTCACTTCTGGGTTTTCTAATTTGTGTACATATAGGTGTTTCTAGTAGTTTCTGATGGGGGGTTTTATTTCTGTGGCATCAGCAGTAACATTTCCTTCATCATTTCCAATTGTGTTTATTTGGATCTTCTCTGTTTTCTTCTTTATTAGTCTAGGTAGTGGGCTATCTATCTTATTAATGTTTTCAAGAAAACTTTTGAATGGTTTTTGTGTCTTAATTTCCTTCAGTTCAGCTCTAATTTTTGTTATTTCTTGTCTTCTGCTGGTGTTGGAGTTGATTTGTTCTTGCTTATCACTTTCAGATTTGATGTTAGGTTGTTAATTTGAAACTTTTCTGACTATTTGATGTAGGCATTGAGTGCTCTGAATCTCTCCTTAACACTGCCCTAGCTGTGTCCCAGAGATTCTGGTATATTGTATCTTTGTTCTCATTATTTTCAAGGAAATTCTTAATTTCTGCCTTAATTTCATAAATTACCCAAGAGTCATTCTGGAGCATATTGTTTAATTTCCATGTAACTGTATGGTTTTAAGTGATTTTCATAGTCTTAACTTCTATTTTTATTATACTGTGGTCTGAAAGTGTGTTCGGTATGATTTTTATTTTTTTATATTTGTTGAGGATTGTTTTATGTCCAATTATGTGGTTGGCTTTAGAGTATGTGCCATGTACCAATGAGAAGAATATATATTCTGTTGTTTTCAGGTGGAGAGGTCTGTAAAGGTCTATGAGATCCATTTGGTCCAATATTAAGTTCAGGTCTTGAATATCTTTGTTAATTTTCTGCCTTGATTACCTGTCTAATACTCAGTGGGGTGTTTAAGTCTCCCACTATTATTGTGTTGGAGTCTATGTATCTTTGTAGTTCTCTAAGAACTTGCTTTATGAATCTGGGTTCCCCTATGGTAGGTGCATACATATTTAGGATAGTTAGGTCTTCTTGTTAAATTAAACCCATTACCATTATGTAATACCCTTTTCTATATTTTAATCTTTGTTGGCTTGAAATCTGCTTTGTCTGAAATTAGAATTGCAACCCCTGCTTTTTTTCTGTTTTCCATTTGCTTGGTAGATTTTCCTTCACCTTTATTTGGAGCCTATGAGTATCATTACATGTGAGATAGGTCTTTTGAAGACAGCATACAATTGGGTCTTGAGTTTTTATCCAGCTTACCATTCTGCTCTGAGCCTTTTAAGTAAGCCATTTAGCTCTTTTACATTCAATATTAGTATTAATATGTGTGAATTTGATCCTGTCATTGTGCTGTTAGCTGGTTATTATGTTGACTTGTTTATCTGGTTGCTTTACAGTGACACTGCTCTATGTGTTCAAATGTGTTTTTGTATTAACTGGCAGTGGTCTTTTCTTTCTATATTTATTGTTATTTTCAAGATCTCTTGTAAGGCAGGTCTGGTGGTAATGAATCCTCTAAACATTTGCTAATCTGAAAAGGATCTTATTTCTCCTTCATTTAGGAAGCTTAGTTTGGTTAAATATGAAATTCTTGGTTGAAGAATTTTTCTTTAAGAATGTTGAATATAGGTCCCCAATCTCTTCTGGCTTGTAGAGCTTCAGCTGGGAGGTCTGCTGTTAGCCTGATGGGATTCCCTTTGTAGGTGACCTGCCCTTTCTCTCTAGCTGTCTTTAACATTCTTTCTTTCACTTTGACCTTGGAAAATCTGACAATTATGTATCTTGGGGATGATCTTCTTGTGTAGAATCTTGCAGGAGTTTTCTGTATTTCCTGAATTTGATACTTGGCCTCTCTAGCAAGGTTTTCATGAATGATATCCTGAAATATGTTTTCCAAGTTGTTTGCTTTCTCCTCTCTTCTTTCAGGGATGCCAGTGATTCATAGATTTGTCCTCTTTACATAATCCCATATTTCTTGAATGTTTTGTTCATTCCTTTTTATTCTATTTTCCTTATTTTTGTCTGACTGTTAATTCAAAGAATCAGTCTTCAAGTTCTGAGATTCTTTCCTCAGTTTGCTTTATTCTGCTATTAATACTTGTGATTACATTGTGAAATTCTTGTATTGTGTTATTTAGCTCTGTCATACCTGTTAGGTTCATTCTTATACGAGCTATTTTGTCCTTCAGCTCCTGTATCATTTTATTGTGATTATTTCCCTTGGACTGGGTTTTTTCATCCTCCTCAATCTCAATTATCTTTGTTCCTATCCATATTCTGAATGCTATTTCTGTCATTCCTGCCAGTTCAGCCTGGTTAAGAACTCTTATGGGAGAACTCATGCATTTGTTTGTAGGACATACAACACTCTGGCCATTTGAGTTAACGGAGTTCATGCGTTGGTTCTTTCTCATCTCTGCCTGTGGATGTTCCTTTAACTGCAGTGTAGATTGAGTGCAGTCAATAGATGTTTCTGGATGTTTTCACTGGGCTGAGGCTTTGTGCAGGGTCTTTATTTGAAGCTGACTTCCTGTCTCTGGTTTCAGAGGGGGGTATGTTAATGAAGTATTTTTAATGTTGAAGGTTTGGAGTGTGATCCAGCAGGTGGCACATAGGCTTATTGGTCAGTTGGTACACTCTTGCTCAGTTGTGTGGCTTTCCTATGTTTCCTCACATTTGGGGCCTTGTTCCCTCTCAATTCTCTGAAAGTGGATTCCTCTCTCCTTTGAGTGCTGGCTGTAGATTGCAACTTGGCACTACTGGGCTTCTCATAGTAGCTCTGGGGTGATCTCAGTGTTTTGTTTTTTTCCCCAACTTGGAGGCAGCAGAGGAAGGGACCTTAGTAGTGGTTGTGGCCAAGGATCATTTGATTGTCTCCTGGGAGCTCCACTCGAGAGAGATGCAGGTCAGCAATGGCTTAGTACAATCAGCCCAGGATCAAGGGCCTGTGCTGTGGGTCCAAGCCAGGACTTCTGTGTCTGGTGCCAAGTAGTGGGGAATGTGTGGCACCTGTGGGAGATAGACTAGCCTCCTCTCCTTGGGTCAACTGCAGCTTGTTGGTGGTGTGGAAAAGGTACTTAGCATATTTCCTCCGTAGTCTGATGGTAGCAAGGGCCGTTCCACTACAGAGGTAGTCTCACAGAGGTTTTCAGTTGTCCTTGGAGACTCTGTCCAGGAAGTTGCCAAGTTTCTACTCGCTCGATAGCTCTGGTAGGTGGTGACTGGGGGCCCATGCCTGGAGGACCTGCCTGGTAAGGAGATATGGGAATAGGAACCCACATAACAGTCTGGTCAATTTTCCATAGGGCTGCTGTAGTATGCTGGGGGCCTGCTTTAGTCCGTAGTCACCTTGGATTTTCTAGTACCTGAAGGTATCACTAGTGGAGGCTACAAAACAGCAAAGATGGCAGCCTGCTTCTCCCTCTGGGAGCTTCGTCCCAGGGAGGTATGGATCTGTTGCTGGCCCAAAGTCACCTGAAGGAGGTGTGTGGAGATCCTGGTTGGAAGCTCCCGCTCAGCAAGGAGGAATGGGATTGGGGACTTGCTTTAAAAAGCAGCCTGGCCACATTTTGGTAGAGCAGCTCTGCTGTGCTGGGGGTCTGCTCTAGTCCCTGGTTGCCTTGGACATTCCAAAGCCCCAAAGTTGAAACAGCTAAGTTGCCCAAATAGCAAGGATGATGGCCTACCCCTCCTTCTGAGAGCTTCGTCCCAGGGAGGTTAAAAATCTGTTAGCCAGAGAACACCGACAGGGGTGACTGGAGGCCCAGTTTTGGAGATCCCACCCAATGAGTAGGAGTGGGATTGGGGACTCACTTAAAGAAGCAGTCTCCCCACATTTTGGTAGAGCAGCTGTTTTTTCACTGGGGAATCCCTTCTGCCTCTGGCCAGCTGGGACTCTCCAAATCCTGAAGGTTGAAATGGCTAGGTCACCCAAACAGCAACGATGGTGGCTCACCCCTCCCTCTTGGATCTCCATCCCAGGAAGGTTACAAATCTCTGTTAACTGGAGAATAACAGCAGGGGTGGCTGCAGGCCCAGTTTGGGAGGTCCCATCCAGTGAGGAGGAGCAGTAGGATCAGGGATCCACTTAAAGAAGCAGTCTGGCCATGTTTTGGTAGAGCAGCTGTGCTGTGCTGGGGGATCCCTTACATCCCTGGTCAGCTAAGACTCTCCAAAGCCTGCAGGCTGGAATGGCTAAGTCACCCAAACAGCAACGACTCCCCCTGCCCCCGACCCTGGGAGCTCCTTTTTAGGGAGGTGCAATGCCCCTACCAGTGGCTAGCTGGAATTCCAAGCCTTATTATGTTAGGTGCTGTGGATGTGGGGCCTGCAGGCTGTTGCTGCTCAGTCCCCTGGGTTCAGCCTCTTTCCTAGGGGTATGTAGGGAGGTCTAACTTTCCACTTTGCCAGAGCTGCAGCTACTCTTTCTGGAAAGCCCAAGTATATAAGACTCCAGGGTCTCCTCACATGTTTGAGTGGCTGCTCTGCCAAGGCTCCACGTAGCTCCTTCTGTTAGACTGAAGGCCCTGGTGGAGTGGGTTCATATGGAGATCTGCTGATCCGAGGGTTGCAAAGATCCGTGGGAGAAGTGTGGTTTCCTGTGGTCACACATTCACTCACCACTTCTCTGTGCAGTGGAGGTTCTCCTGGCTCCATGTTGCTTCCAGGTGGGCCATTGTCCTGTCTTGCTTTTCTTCATTCTCCACAGGTCAAGTTGTTTTCTTGATTAGTTCCAATGTGAGTACCTGGATGTTTCAGTTGAAGGTATTGTATTTACTCGCCTCTTCTTTTCCTCTATGGGCCACACATGCTAGCTACTTCTAGTCAGCCATCCTGGCCACTTCATATCTTAGTCTATTTCTAATATTTGTTCTCTCTTCAAGCTGGCTTTTGTTTGTTTGTTTGTTTGTTTTGTCTTTTGTCTTGGTATACCTTGTAATTTTTCATTGAAACCTAGACATGATATACTGACTGGGTAAAAAGGAACTGAGATAAATAGGCCTTTAGTGTGAGGTTTTAAATTTTCTGGCTAAGACTAAGGCTGTTTTACTGTTTTCTATAATTGTTGGTGTTAGAGACTACAATTCTTTCTGGTGTCCTCGTTCTTCATTCTTCTATTGTCTTTGGGTTTCCTTAGAGACTTCTTAAATAAGGTGTGAGTTATACAGTTCTCTAAACTGTGATGCCCTATTATTAGACAGGAGTCCTAACTGATGTGTTGGTAAGATACAGGGTGAGGGTAAGTGCTATATAATATTATGACTAGGTCTCAGCTTTTTAGTGAACCATGTCTCTGAACTGTGACCACAAGTGCTTCTCAGCTTCTCTCCCACCCACTACTTGAGACAGGAAGGTTAGAAGGGCTAGAGCTGGCTTTGTTTCTTCCTCCACTTCAAAGGCTAAAAGGAGCTAGAGTTGGATAGTTTCCTTCTCCATGTGAAAGGCTAGAAAAGGGTAAAGAGTTCATACCAGTTGCTGGCTCGTGAAGCTGTTTCTGCTCCCAGTGAGCTGTGATTCTCTATATTCTCCTGTCTCTCCAGTTGTTGGTGTAGTAGTTTTCTTTGTGACCTCAGTTATCTGATGGATCTGAAAATGGTTATTGATGTTCAGTTTGTTTGGCTTTTTTCTTGTTGTGAGGATAGTAGTGATGACTTCTAAGCCCTTTACATGTCAGACTGGAAACCAGAAGTTAATCTCAGCCTAGAATGATAACTTTAGGTTAAAGTATTGTCACTATGCTGCTATAGAAATTTGAATCACATTAACTCCTGATGATCATTAATATATCATAATACATGTATAACCTGAAAGCAAAGTACTAAAAGTAATAAAAATAATAGAATAACAGTTAATATTTATTGAGTAGTTTTAGCATGTGATGCCTTATATTACAGGGCATTTACATATATCACCTCAGTTAATCTTTATAATCACCCCAATTGGTAAATATTATCACCACCTGTTTTTTTTTAATAGGTGAAGCAACTGAGGCTTAGATTGATTTAGTAGCATGTTCACAAACATACTACTTGGGATTCTAATACAAGTGTTTAGTCTAGAACTTATATTCTTAACCACTGTGGGCTACCAATATCAACATTAAGACTGTGAAGGTAGAAAATTGGAGAAATAGAGCTTGGAAGGGAAGGACTCCTTGCAGTTGGTTATCCTAGGCATTTGGAGTAGAGATAGGTTGAAAAGGACAAGGTTCATAGCTAATTGGCAATCGTACTCCTAATTGTCTCCTCCATCTTTAAACTGCAGACAGTTCAGTTTCCCTAAAGATTTTTTTTTTCTTTTGAGATGGATTTTCACTCTTGTTTCCCAGGCTGGAGTGCAATGGTGCAATCTTGGCTCACCGCAACCTCTGCCTCCTAGGTTCAAGTGATTCTCCTGCCTCAGCCTCCCGAGTAGCTGGGTTTACAGGCATGCGCCACCATGCCCAGCTAATTTTGTATTTTTGGTAGAGAAGGAGTTTATCCATGTTGATCAGGCTGATCTCGAACTCCTGACCTCACGTGATCCACCCGCCTTGGCCTCCCAAAATGCTAGGATCACAGGCATGAGCCACTGCGCCTGGCCCCCTAAAGATTTTTAAACAGATGTTTAGATGCCCTTTGGGAGAGTACAGTCTCCAGGGGGAAGGAGAAAAGTTGGCCTAAGGGGTAGATGTTGGGTATTCGAAAAAAGGTGTTTAAGGACTAGAAGTTACATGATTAGTTTATGGTCGCATAGCTGCTTTGTGGTTAAACCTCAGAATCAGAAGAAATATTAAAATCAATCTTCCTGATGTTCTTGCCGTGAGGAATGAGTCATGTGCTCTGAATGGCACAAAGTAACCACAACCACCAAATCAAATGGATTTAGAAAACACCTGTAGGTATAATGATGATATCTCAGAAGTAGACTATGAGTACAGTGGTAAATATTTCAGGTTGGAAACTCCAAGATCCAAATTTGGCTGGCAACAGGTTACTTTAGGGTTCTTAGTAAACAGATGTCTCAGTTGTGTATTCTGGGCTTTCAACCCAGCAACTACTGGCACAAGACATTTGCCACCTAGGAAGGTGGGGAGGGAGGGAAAAAAGCTGGGCTTCAAGTGTTGATATTATGTTGACTGGGTAAGGATGTCCTATAACAAACTACTTTATGAGGGGATAGCCAGGCCACAAAAAGGATCTGATTGTTGAACTTAAGCAACTCTGGCAAGATGGGCTCTCAGCAAAATTTTCAAGTTGATGAGGTTTAATAGTCCCAGGGACAATAAATAGTAGGGAGATCACACAGTGAGTTCAGTATTAGGGGACTGCTCAAATTTGAGCCTTTGGTGGTTTGTCCTGGCCTCAGACAACCATCTTGAGGTTTGACCTACACACTTCAAATTCTTTGCCTAGTGTGTTACTAGAATTAAACACATCTGGAGCAGTGGGGTATGGATATGCTTTGGCTGTGTCTGTACTCAAATCTCATCTTGAATTTGTAGTTCCCATAATCCTTATGTGTCATGGGAGGGACCAGGTGGAGATAATTGAATCATGGGGATGGTTTCCCCCATCCTGTTCTCATGATAGTGAGTGAGTTCTCACAAGATCTGATGGTTTTATAAGGGGCTTCTCCTTTTGCTGGGCACTCATTCTCTCTCCTGCCACCCTGTGAAGAGGTGTCTTCCTCCATGATTGTAAGTTTCCTGAAGCATCCCCAGCCATGCAGAACCGTGAGTCAATTAAGCCTCTTTTCTTTATTAATTACCCAGTCTTGGGTATTTCTGCATAGCAGCACAAGAACAGACTACTACATATGGCAATACTGTCTGTTCATTAGGGAGTTAGTGAGCAGGAGAGAAGCAATGACAGCAGTAAGCCTAGCAGCCAGCAGCTTAGGGGAGAAAGAGTGCCAATAATGGAAACAAGAACCTGGAAGACTTCTGAGAGTCTATATAAGCATCCAGACTGAGGTAGAATAGCCAACAAAGTAACTCTGCAAAAGGCGTATTAGTGGAGGCAGGATGATCATCTATGTAGTGTGATGGGAAAGGTGATATAAAAGCTCTTCTGACCAAAATATAGTTCCTCTTCCCACCTACTAAAATTAGTGTTTGGCCTCTTAGGGGCCATACGTTTTCCATAAGTTAAAGTATTATTTTTTGGTCAATAGTTAGCCAATTAGTGAGGATTTCTTTCTATCTGATTAGTTCATTAGCACCAGTTTTCACCAAGCAGAGCTGGATGTTCTAAAGAAATATAATCGAGTATGAGAAAGGTTTGGGAACCTTTAGGAATTGTCTGTGTTGTATGACCACTCCTTATAGTGCTGCCCAACAAGAATGTAATGAATAAATCCGCAAGCCTCTGAATTCTGGCTGCTCACATGGTAGTGAATATTATTCACATAAGCAAATTTGGTGAAGATCACAGAACTTGGGGGAACCCCACATTTTAACCTAGAGATGTCTTATCCTAAAGCCGTTTGCCTTTTCATCTATACTACATTGTCTCCAGAGGGATGTTGGTGACCTGGAGACAACATTTTCTTATGCCACAATTAAAAAAAAAAAAAAAAA
>NW_016804437.1:136388-139646 GCF_001698545.2 Rhinopithecus bieti | reverse complement strand
CACCCAGAATACAGTGCAATGGCATGATCTCAGCTCCCTGCAAACTCTGCCTCCTGGATTCAAGAGATTCTTCTGCCTCAGCCTCTCGAGTAGCTGGGATTACAGGCACGTGCCACCATGCCCAGCTAATTTTGTATTTTAGTAGAGACAGGGTTTTACCATGTTGGCCAGGCTGGTCTCGAACTCCTGATCTCAAGTGATCCGCCTGCCTCAGCCTCCCAAAGTGCTGGGATTACAGGCGTGAACCACCATGCCTGGCAATAAAATATTTATTACCTTGAATATTCAACACTCCCTAACAGCTATCCCCTACACCTCGACTGATGTTTGTACAGCATTTGGCTACCACTTTGGTAGGATATTTGAGGTGAATGATAGCCAGAATGAGGCAATATCTAATAAGTAGTCTGAAAAAATTCCTAAAAGTCAAAGATAATTGCCTGAATATTCTTACATACTTGGCTATTGTTATATCCTTGTCACTTTCTGGAAAAGTATTAAACATTCCTTTCTAGGGAAGTCCAATCTCGGTCGCAAGATTCCCTCACATTCCTATCAGTGGAGTAAGATAATTGGCTTCAAAACCCAAATCTTGTTGTGTGGTTGTGTATCACTGAACTCAGAAAGTAAGTGGATGATATCTCCAGGCTGTTACTATAACAAAACGTGTCCTCATTTTACCTACCTATGTTTCTAGAGAAGTCTTTAATTTTTTATATTCCTTCCCTCTCTACCCCCATATGGATTTCTTGATTACAAGAAGGGAGATTCTGGAGTACTAGTATCAGTTTTCATAATAAGGAGTAATTAGTGAAACAATTGTAAACTTCATTGCCAATATAAAATCCTATTATGAATGTTTAATAATGCCTAAGACTCCCCTGAAGTATACTAAGTGGCTAAGTGAACCATATTCTCTTAGGACTCTTAGGAAATATCCCTGTCAAATAGAAAGAACCAGGACATTATAATAATATTTAGTGACTGTTAAGGTTCTGCTATACCTCTCTTGTATTTGGGGAGCTTCTATGCTATTCTATTTATTTTTTTCAGAATGTTTCTAAAGACTTCTTGCTCCTGAGGTCAGGCCTTTAAAGTGGTTTATAGTGTAATAGTTGTGATATTAGAATTGGATACAATAGTACACATTTGTGATTTTTCTTGGTCATTGACTTGACTCCTTAGTTACATATTTTGAAAACGAAAGAGAAGAATACAAAAAAGTAAAAGTACTAACTTGCCAGTACTGAGATGTAGTCCATGAACTTTTATTTTTTGCTTACTTGCAAATATTTTATCTGCAGGAATGCAAGCCAAAAATGTGGAGAAGCATAATAATACAGAAAGGAAATGCTCTTCTGATCCAAGAAGTTCAAGAGGAAGATGGAGGAAATTACACATGTGAACTTAAATATGAAGGAAAACTTGTAAGACGAACAACTGAATTGAAAGTTACAGGTAGGAATTGGTTCTACAAAATTATGGCAAATGAGATTTTAAGTATAATTTGGTTTGGGAAGCAAGAGTTTTGTTCAGAGTCAACTTTCTGTGAATTTAGAATTGCCTGCAAATCAAACAGTTGAGAAACTTGCTATTAATGAGTTGTACTGAGTAAAAGCAACATATGGAATATGAAAACAGAATTTAGAGAACAAGGGCCTAATTGCTGTGTATCTCTTCTCTGTCTTTATGAAAGGTTCTGAACTCTTCAAAGTATCATTATTACTAAACATCTCGGAAAGTATATAGTGGAACCACTCTAGAATGTTGACTTAACCCATTTGTGGAATCTCCTTGTAGGTAAAGGCTGATTTTGGAAAGACAGTCTGTTAGATTTTCGAAATGAAATCTTCTTAGACTGCATCCAAATTATCATTTATGCAAAATTCTCCATAAGTGAGTGATGTTATTGTGAGCTTCTAGTGATTCTTAGAGCAACTCCAAATGAAGAACATGCATATGTGTGTTTTAAATCTGAAGTACAAACAAAATGTAAACTAGTGGAAGGATAAACTCAGAATATTCTTATCTGTTAGAGAATTTTAGGAAGTAATTTTCAGAGACATAAGACAGAATCTAATACCAAAAAGATATCCCTTACAACGAATGTGATGGAACCTAAGAAACTCTATGACAAAAAAAATCTACTTACTATTGCTCACAAACAGATCTTGACTAATTTTCCTATTATTATGTGTGTCATGTGTATTATAATCTCACATGTGGAACCTAAAAAAAAGTTGAATGTGTTGCAAAAGAGAGTAGAAAAGTGGATAGGGACAGAGAGTGGGGAATAAGGAGTGTAGGTCAAAAGGTACATACAAAGTTGCAGTTATATAGGATGAATAAGTCTAGTGATTTAATGTATGGCATGTAGTTAATAATATTGTATGCTGAAGCTGGCACAGTGGTTCATGCCTGTAATCAATCCCAGCACTTTGGGAGGCCAAGGCAGGTGGATCATCTGAGGTCAGGAGTTTGAGACCAGCCTGGCCAACATGGGGAAACCCTGTCTCTCCTTAAAAAAAAAAAAAAAAAAAAAAAAAAATTAGCCAGGCGTGGTGGCGTGTACCTATAATCCCACCTACTAGGGAGACTGAGACAGGAGAATTGCTTGACACAGGAGGCAGAGTTTGCAGTGAGCTGAGATCACGCCACATCACTCCAGCCTGGGCAACAGAGCAAGACTCTGTCTCAAAAATAAAAAAAATATATCATATTGCATGTTGAAAATTTGTTAAGAGAGTAGATTTTAGGTGCTCTTAACACAAAAATAAACATATGAGATTGATGTGCTGATTTGTTTGACTGTAGTAATCAGTTTACTATGTATATGTATAACAAAAACATCTTGTTGTATACCTTAAATATAAACAATTAAGTATATGTGTGTATGTTTGTATGTATACGCATACATATTTCTATTGTGGATAATATCCAAGCCATGATAAACTTTGAAATTACCTAGACAATTGCAATATTGGTTGCATTAATTGACTTATGATTAATGCACGTGGGCATTACCTGTTTAACCATCTAATGCCAGCATCAGCCAGTTGGTTAATTTATAACATACTCTTGCTAATGCTAGCAATACATTTTTTCTTCTATTTTATTTTGTTTAAAAGGTTCAAAAGCTCTGGCTGACCTTTTGAGATAGTGTTAAAATCAGTCAACTAATTAATACTTGCTGAGTTAAGTTCATTGCTATAACCCATATATTTAATTAGGTTTTTGATCCTTGAGATTAATTGTTTT
>NW_016804437.1:127911-131441 GCF_001698545.2 Rhinopithecus bieti | reverse complement strand
ACCCAGAAGGAAGGAATGTGTGCTCAGAGAAGCCCGGAAGAATCTAGACAGACAGGCCTTGCTGGTTTTCCCCACTCAGCTAATTAGCATTAGATCATAGTCTTTTTGTCAAATCGTATGCCTACATGGCTGTCCATTCTTTGTTGAAACTAAGCATAAAAATGGGCATTTTTCCCTGTATCTTTGGGTCTTCATTCTAAAGGCTCCTGTGTATACAGTGTATACATGTTAGAAAAATGTATATGCTTTTCTCCAATTATTCTGCCTTTTGTGAGTTGATTTTTCAGCAAATCTTCAGAGGGCCAAGGGGAATTTTCTGGCTGGGCCCCTATAGTGGTTATAAGATGTCCCCATTTATAGAGAAATAAACCAAAACTTAAGTGAAATGATGTGCCCAAAGTCACATACTCAGTAAATGGCAGAACACAGATATAAACCTTGGTCTTTCTAATTCTCAGATGTAGCTTTTTAGTCACCATCAGGCAAAAAACTGCATGATTTCACTCACCAAATATATATTGCATACCTAGAGAACAGAAACCAAAATATTGGACACAATGTCTGTCATTCCACTATAATATCCTTTTTGGACATTCACAATTTGGTCTTCAGTAATTCCCTATTAGAATTTATATGTCCATAAAAAAAGCACACTTGGCATTTTGAACCTAGTCCTTAGCTCTTAGCACTTTAGTTAAGATCATTAGGAGTAGGGCCCATAATTGAATCTGCATGTGGAATGGTGACAGGAAAGAAGCAAGGAAAAGTGAGGCTACAGAAAAATTAAGAATGCATGAAAGATGGTAAATTCTTGCCAAATTTTGTGTTTTGATGCCCTACGGCCCTACTAGTATGATAATTTATATTGAGAAAAAATATTCCAATGATGTTCATTGCAGTTATGACTATGACTTCATGCTAGTGGAAGTGAAGCAATGGATGAATGGCTAGTTAAACAATGTTGGCTCAGTTGGTAAAGATCAATCAACACATAAATCAGTGCCTACTATGTACAGTAAGAAGTTCAGGATCCAAGTTTGTGATGTTCTGAAGGCAGACAGGTAGGGATAGAAGTGTATTCTCCTTTGGAACCTGTGAAAAGAGAGTTATTCATTAGAATAGTGCTTCTCAGATTGTATTTTGTGGAACCCTGATTCTAAGAAATGTTAAGAGAAAGATTTCCAAGAGAGAAAGAAGAGGAAAAGAGAGGAGGGAAAGAAAGGAGAAGAAGAGAAGAGTGGGGAAGGGAGAAGAAAGGTTCTGTAGCTATTTGTTTTTCTGCAAGGTCAAAGTTAAACAGTCATCTTTTTTGCAGGGTATCTCAGGGCACCTTAGTGCCTATAATATCTAATGTGTACTCTAATTTTCTAAAAGGGGGATGGGGCCCGGGTGCAGTGGCTCATGCCAGTAATCCTAGATCTTTGAGAGGCTGATGTGGGTGAATTGTTTGAGGTCAGGAGTTCAAGACTAGCCTGACCAGCATGATGAAACCGCCTCTCTACTAAAAATACAAAAATTAGCTGGCTGTGGTGGTGTGCACCTGTAGTCCCAGCTACTCAGGAGGTAGAGGCAGGAGAAACACTTGAACTCGGGAGGTGGAGGTTACAGTGAACTAAGATCAGGCCACCGCACTCTAGCCTGAGTGACAGAGCGAGACTCCATCTCAAAAAAAANAAATAAACTAATATATAATATACATATATGTTACTTCACTCTCTATACTAATAAATGATAGTTTTACTTCTTAGTTTGATTTTGTAGAGTGCCTTCTATGAAAGTTTAAATAATTATTTTGATTAGAATTGCATGTTCTTTCAAAATAAGCTTCCAAAATAACTACACCCCATGAGCTTTCAAAATAACTACCATATTGGTCCAATTCCAAATAGCAAAGTTTTTCTGCTTTTGATTAGTTTCTGATTTCTTCAACATGAACTAGACTTCCCTGCCTCATTCATGGCAGAAAATTCAATCATGGGCAGTTGTACATTATTAATAAGTGACCTGACTATGCACAAAGTGTCACAGCATCATCACTTTGGACACAGTCACTAATCCTTATGAGAGGCTTGCAGAGCACTTCCATTTCAGATCATTTGCTGAATCTTGTAACATTATAGTATTTGGCTTGAGTTTTAAGTTGAACCAGAATAAAGTAAACACCAAACCTCCTTTTCACTCACATCAAATGGGTTCTGTTGACAACACATTTGCTTCTTTCATTTCATTTTAGATTCTGGAAAAGAGAGCTAGAGGTAATTATTTTGTGTATTTTATGAGATGTTAATTTACTTGTTTTAAACATTTAGTATAGTTGAATTACAGATCTAAAATTTTATTTGAATACCTTGCAGAGGATCTCAAAATTTAATGTGAATCATGTGAAGGGACCCAGAGAGGATGAAGATGAAGATCTCTAAATACAGATACTCAGGTTTCTCCCTTAGATTCTAATTTAGTACATCAGTAAGACTAGGAATTTACCTTTTGTCCAGGTGATTCTGTTTTACACTTTCCAAGGATCATGTTTTGAGCGACACTAGAGAGGAGAATGGTGCTAACAAGTCAAAGTCATAGGTTTGATTATTTTGTGAGTATGTTAGTTCACCCATGCACACACACACACACGATTTTTATAGGTCCCAATTTGTTTTCTTTAAATTTCTAAGAACTGCCATGAAAATAGAGATCATGTTAACCAAGGAAAATGTGTCAAGGTGTGTGGGTAAAGCAACTTCAACTGGGGAAATCCGTCATTTATTCACTTACCACTTAAATAAATATTTACTGAGTACATGTTACATGCCAGGCAACAAGCTAGGAGCTGGAAAAGATAATTCAAAATGTGTTTATGATTATCCTTGGATCAATGGTCATCATTCATATAAGAAAGTATCATGTTTGTGTATTTATTCACACAGTTCAAATGTTATGCTTGATGTAGAAACAAAATGGCTACTTGGTATGGAAGTTCAAGAGGTTGCTCTGTGAAGGTTTATTCTTTTTTGGAACATTATATAACTTATACCATGCTTTGTATGCTCAAATAATATGAAAACAATTAGCAAACAGATTGTCCTCTCATAATTCAAAATATAAGGTTAGGATTATTTAAAGAGTAACCATTCATATGTGTTTTGAGTTTAGCATGGGATAAAAATTTCAATATGACATTACTAGAGTTGGTTAATTACAAAATCATGTAAATAGAGGTTCTTTAAATGGTGTATTTCCCTTATGCAAATTTTAAAAGATTGTCAAATTTCTAAAGCTTATTTTCTGACTATTCTTTTTAAATGTATAATTCTGAGAAATATAACTTCAGTAAAACAAAGTTTTCAGTACCTGTTTCTTAAAGGTACATAGGTGCTATTTGCTTTAAGAAGGTCAAGAACAAAAAGATCCAGAGGCGTCACGCTACCTGACTTCAAACTATACTACAAGGCTACAGTAACCAAAACAGCATGGTACTGGTACCAAAACAGAGATATAGACCAATGGAACAGAACAGAGTCCTCAGAAATAATACC
>NW_016804437.1:118621-123283 GCF_001698545.2 Rhinopithecus bieti | reverse complement strand
AAAAAAAACCACGTTTGGGGATGGGATATATTTTAGAACATTTCCAAAACTTGTATGAACACATAATATTCCCAGGCCCCAAAGCATCTGAGGATGTTAAGTTTCTACAGAACAAACTTTAGGAAAGCTAAGTGAATAGTCGAGTGAGTACCTGTCTCTCTTGGCCTCCTACTAATACCTATAACATCAACAGTTGAAGTAAAATACTTATTTGACATTTAGGTTATGATTATTATCACTTATATTTTTCCATTGTTTATTTTTTCAATCATCCTTTAAGCTCCTTAAGGGAATGGATTTGTTGACTAATTAATTTCTACATCTCTAAGTGCTGAGCATATGGTAGGTATTCAGAAATTATTTGTAACTTGGTTTGGTTGAGTGCTTATTTGATTGGTAAGTGTTTTGATTGGGTATAAATAAGACAACTTTGTGTTTGTAGAGCACCTTATAATTTCAAAGCACTTTCACTTCTGATATCTCATTCTGTTATAAGAACTTTATGGAATTGTCAGCAAATAGAGTATTGTTATTATTAATCTTGGTTCAGAGAGTTTAAAACAATGACCCCAGGATATAAGCTGGTGAATTGCACAGCTAGGACTAGAATCCCCATCTTATAAGTCCTAGTTACCCTTTTCCTACTCTGCCCCACTGTTACTCTGTTTGCTGTCCCTTAATCCTGGGTACTAGGCCAGAAGAAGAGATGCAACTCAAGGAAGATTCCAAAGTTGGTAACTCCAGAGTTCAGGCCTAAGAATCGCTGAAATAACCTATTATTTAAAATGTTCGTATACCAGTCCATTGTTTTGTCTTTTGGAATAACTATTTCTGATTCTAAAAGGAAAACCATTTACTACTGATGTCTGAAATCAAATCAGCAGAGGTAGCCGCTAACAATACTCAAATGTAGCTGGGCACGGTGGGTCACGCCTGTGCCTGTAATCCCACCACTTTGGGAGACCGAGGCAGGTGGATCACCTGAGGTTGGGAGTTCGAGACCAGCCTGACCAACATGGAGAAACCCCATCTCTACTAAGAAAAATATCAAACTAGCCGGGCGTAGTGGCGAATGCCTGTAGTTCCAGCTACTTGGGAGTTTGAGGCAGGAGAATTGCTTGAATCTGGGAGGTGGAGGTTGTGGTGACCCGAGATCATACTGTTGCATTCCAGCCTGGGCAACAAGAGAGAAACTCCAACTCAAAACAAAACAAAACAAAAATATACTCAAATGTTCCCAGCAGTCAGACAGGTCATGTCCATAGTGTGAGGTGGATCAGGTGTGTGAAGCAAAACTGAAGGAAAATTGGAGAGTACTACCTGTACTGACCCAACCCTAGCTGATTGCTGCCATGTGAGATTGAGAATCCAATATTGCTAGGCCCTCTGATTTATAAGAGACACCAGAAGTCTGAATTTTTGTGTGGAAATCCCGAAATTGTAAAGCATTCTGTAGACCAAATAAAACAGCCTGTATGCTAAATTCAACTTGGGGACTGCACACAGTGACTTACCTGCTTTTAAAGATTTAGTTTAGTAGGACTTTTAAACAAGCGACTATGTGACTGACTCAGACTCTGTTCCACTATTTCCATCTCTAGCAGTGAGTGGAAAAAAATTTAAAGAAAGAAAACCTGAAGTGGCCTGGAGAGCAGTTAAAAGACAAACTGGGAACAGTATTCAGAAGCCATCCTAATCACATCATCCAGTAGACTAGTTGATCCAACAAGAGTGAAGGGGGCACAATTTATGGATGTAATACTATTGGAGGGGTATTGACAAATGAATCACCTTAGAAAAGTGAGTGATTTAGATGATGAAGCAAGTTGGTCTCCAATGTTACAGATAAAGGAAGAGCCCTGGGGATAAAGCACCTGCCTTAAAGCTGCCCTGAAGCGGTGTGATGTGAAGCACTGAAGGGAACAAATCATTGGCATATGTTCTCTCTCCTCCATGTTCACTATGAGCAGGCCATTAATATGATCTGAATGTATGTGTCCTGATTATCACATGAGCATGTACCTCATTTGTACCTTTTGTGTGACCTAATAAGGAACAACCACAGCAGTCAATAGTTCTTGGCTGCATTAAGGGAACATTCACATGACCGACTGTGCATTTCATAATGGACTTTTCTTTTGTACAGTGCAGAAATCTCATGACCAAAACCAGCTTGCAGCAGTTTCTTTGCCTTTCCTCCTAGGCTTTATTCTCCCTTTCTGGATGACCCTGACCTTTCCTAGCCTACCCAGCCCACCTTGGATGATATCTTTGTCTCTTATCTGCCTCTTTTAAATGTTTCAATGGCCTGTTTTCTCTGTAGCTCATCTCCTCAGATCCTTGCTTTCTCCTGGGGTTAATCTAATATCTCAATGAGCTAAAAAATTCATGACTGATAAAGACCAAAAATGCTTCTCTTCTCAGCTAACATATTTGCAGTTTAGTAGATATTTCAATTCTGTAACTCATAGGCATAGCTAATGGTGGGAATTTCTGGAGACTTTGCAGGGCCTGTGGGGGGCCTTTCCCAGAGTGTCACAATCTACCCTGCTGGTGGCTGCTTATTCCTTCTGGAAACAAGATCAACAATATTCATGACCTTGGGGAACTAGAAGAAAAAAAATCCTACAGCGGATCACTGAAAAAAAGGGCCTTAGGTGTCGGTCCATAGAGTGACTTTTTTTCTTCTTCTGCATTTTTATTTTGTCTCTCCTTTCTTTCCCTTATTTCCTTCAACCTATGACACAGGGCTCTCTGTTAACCCTGTTGATGACAGCCATGAAGAGATTGCCACTCTTTGTCCCAGGAAAGTTTTTGTGTCATGTTTCTATGCCCTACAGGGAGATGAACAAACACTATTAACTTTCCCATAAGAAGAAAGACAGTCTTATTTTTCTGGAGAGTCAGGGACTGAGAGAGCATTCGTTCCTGTGGGCTTATTTTCCAAGCAACTGTGCAGGAGACCAGTTTGAATAGCTGGGGGTGAACAAGTTAGAGCACATGACAGCAGTATATGGCAAATGTGTGCAATCCAGGCCAGTTCTATGCCAATGGCTCTTGTCCATCACCTGAGGTGACCATTGACCCCTTGGCTGCCTTCTCTGACACCAAGTTAGTGCTGAGGGAAGGGATTCTCGGGAAGGGGTTACACTGTGACTCCTAGCTGTGTAGTTCCCTGAGATCCGTGGGAACAGATTTTCCTAGGTCCATTATGTATATTTGTGGGAGTCTCAGCTACCTTGTTCTCTCCCAACCTGAAAGCAGTGGTTTGAGCAAGCTGAGAATATTCTCTCAAGGCACCCTTCTGTAGAAATGAAAACTAGGAGCTTGGTGCAGAGAGAGACCAGCCATGAACTAGATCCAATGGAGTAGAGCAGATACTCAGAGAACTATCATTTATTAGGTCAAGTATTATACTTTATAATCAGTCAAAGCTTCTAACAATCTCAAAAGGCTGGTGATTATTTCTTATATTTTATAAGGGAAAAAATGAACAGTCAGAGAAGCTAAGTTACTTGTTATGATCACACACCATAGTAAGTGATGGAGCTAGGATTTGAATCCACGTTTATTTCCAAACATTACTCTTAAAGCACCCTGTTACAATTACCTGAATGGCTCCTGCACACAACAGTGCTCAATATATGTCACTAGTTCTATTCCTTCCTGCTTGCCTGCCTGCTTCATGCTTTTTCCACTCCTCTTTGCTTCTACATGTTTTACACTTCTCTAATTTCCTCATGAAGCCATCACAGACTAACCTCATCTTATAATCACCTATTTTTCCTCCTGAATTCCCTCAATAATTTTGCAGAAGTTTTCACCACATTGTCTGATACTAATTTGTAGTAATAATTTATAAGAGATCTTCTTTGTGTAGATCTTGTAACACCAATTACATTAGGACTCTTCAAGATCTGCTGCTCCCTATACAAAGATTTGCCTTAATATTTAGATACAACATAAAATTATGGAACTAGGAGCTAGGCTCTGTGTTTCATATATATCATCTCATTTGATCAGCTCAGAATCCTGTAAGGTATGTCATTTTAGCCCTGCTTTATAGATGTGGAAATTGAAATTTGGGTAGTCTAAGTAGTTTTTCTCCATGTTCTACAGCAACTAAATGATGATGGTGGAATAAAACCTCAGGTGGTTGTTGTTTTTCCAAAGCCTGAGCCCCTCCCACTGGTAAATGCTTATAGAATTATCTGCTGTACACATTACTATGATATGGTTTGACTGGAACAACTTTTTGTTATTGGCGTTTGTTTTGTTTTGTTTGAAATGGAGTGTCGCTCTGTCACCAGGCTAGAGTGCAGTGGCGCAATCTTGGCTCACTGCAACCTCTGCCTCCCGGGTTCAAAAATCTCTCCTGCCTCAGCCTCCCGAGTAGCTGGGACTACAGGCGTGCACCACCAGGCCCAGCTAATTTTTGTATTTTTAGTAAAGACCGGGTATCACCATGTTAACCAGTATGGTCTCGATCTCTTGACCTCATGATCCTCCCCCCTTGGCCTCCCAAAGTGCTGGGATTACAGGCGTGAGCCACCATGCCTAGCCAATCTTAGTTATTTCTTGTCTTTTGCCATGCTCATGGATAGGAAGAATCAATATCGTGAGAATGGCCATACTGCCCAAAGTAATTTATAGATTCAATGC
>NW_016804437.1:106020-117717 GCF_001698545.2 Rhinopithecus bieti | reverse complement strand
GATTCCTCAAGGATCTAGAACTAGAAATACCATTTGACCCAGCAATCCGGTTACTGAGTATATACCCAAAAGATTTTAAATCTTTCTACTATAAAGACACATTCACACATATGTTTATTGCAGCACTATTCACAATAGCAAAGACTTGGAACTAACCCAAGTGTCCATCAATAATAGACTGGATAAAGAAAATGTGGCACATGTACACCATGGAATACTATGCAGCCATTAAAAAGGATGAGTTCATATCCTTTGCGGGGACATGGATGAAGCTGGAAACCATCATTCTCTGCAAACTATCACAAGAATAGAAAACCAAACACCGCATGTTCTCACTCATAAGTGGGAGGTGAACAATGAGAACACATGGACATAGGGAGCGGAACATCACACACCAGGGCCTTTTGAGGGGTGGGGGGTGCTAGGGGAGGGATAGCATTAGGAGAAATACCTAATGTAGGTGACGGGTTGATGGGGGCAGCAAACCACCATGCCACCTGAATACCTATGTAACAAAACTGCACGTTCTGCACATGTACCCCAGAACTTAAAGTGTAATAATAAAAAATACACTTAGTATGATGATTAAGAAATAGTAGGTACTCAATAAATCATATTAATTGCAGTCATGCATATATAATGATATTTTTGTCAATGATGAACTGTATATAAAATGGTGGTCCCATAAGATTATAATACTGTATTTTTACTGTACCTTTTCTATGTTTAGTTATATTTAGATACACAAATCCTTAGCATTGTGTTACAATTGTCTACAGTATTCAGTACACTAACATGCTGTACAGGTTTGTAGCCTAGGAACAATAGGTTATATCGTATAGCCTAAGTGTGTAGTAGGTTATACCATCTAGGTTTGGTAAAGACATCTATGATATTTATACCATGATGAAATCACCTAATGACACATTTCTCAGAATGTATTCCCATTGTTAAGCAATTCATGACTATATTATAATTAGTATTATTATCATCATCATTATTATTACTGGAAAGCTTGCAAAGGTGAGTTCATGGCCATTTCATGACAAGAAAGCAATCTGACAAATGGTCTAAGACCAATTGCTATTTTTAATAGGGTGTTCATTTACAGAGCTTGAATGGAAAAAAAAAAATAGAAAGTTAACCAGGGGGCTATTAAAAAAGCAAAGAACCATATAAATAGGTGTTAATATTTCAGGCAGAACTGTTTTATTCAAGGAGATGCAATCATGTGGAATAATTTGTCAATTAAAGTGGTCAGGGCAAATATTGTTGTCTATATAAATGAGTTTTTGCAGGCAGCAAGACATTTAAGGGATGCGTGAGCCAAGAGCAAAAGCTGCTAAGACAAAGCTGAGGTGGAAATGAGTAGAGAGGACAAGTATGTTGAGGAAACTGGACTTTTCCTGTCTAGCATCTCCTTATGTTATTATGATTAATCCCTGGTGGTTTATAAAGGCAGTTAAATGGCCTCCTTTGGCTGTCAAATAGGAAAATAATTCATCAGTTCAAGTCCATAAATCATTTCTTGGTACTGGAAGTACTTTATATAGTTAGAAATGTCTCCACGATTTGGCACTGGGCTCCAGTGGAGATCCTGAAGAGCAACTGGCAACCACCAGATGCAGAGGCCTAAGTGATGAGCCTCATGGGCATGGGTCTGTAGGGAAAGAAGATTGGTTCCTTTCTGGGGTATGTTGCCTTGATCCTCTCTGACTGGTCTGGAGGAATAACCACTTGTGTGTCTGTCATATAGCAGTCACTTAGTATGTTTGTTGAATGAATGAATTTACATATTTTGCTCGTTTTGAGTCCTTTGCATTGGAGCTCATCTTATAGTGTCTGATAACTCTCTCTCTAGCTATATTCTGGGAAAATGAGATAGAAAGGCAGTAATAATGATGTTTTGAAGCTATTGGGTCAATACCCTAGTTGTTTGCTTAATGTTGATGGTCAAGACATCATAGTCTCACCATAAACTGTAGCATAATAGTTGAATGAGAAATAATTGTGCTATAATTTTTTATGATAAGAGGCATTTTAAATCATAGTTTAATTACCCAATCACCCTTGCTCCTAAAATCAACATTTTTTTGATATCGTTATCCTTACATTTTGTGCTAGTAAAATTATCTTCATGATGCTATTTAATTTACCTCCTGGCAAGCATATAAGGTGAAAGGTAAAAAGGACATTTTGGGACAAGCGAGAAATATCTAATGAAGTGGTTATTCACCCTCACTCCACATGTAATACATTTGATATTCTTTTAACATTAATCAAATACTCATTGTTCTGGGTAAATAGATAAACTAAAAAAGGTATGATGTCTGTCCTGAGTGAGCTTGAAGTATAATGAGAGGGGGGAGAATAGACAGAGATTAAGTGAATAAACATATGGATACATGTATAATTATATATTGCAATATATCATTATAAGGAAAATGACGAAGACTAATTGAGATTGGGGATGGTCTACTTGAAGCAAAATAAAATTGAGGCTGGACCCTGATGGTTAAGAAAAAGCCATCTAGATGAAGAGAGGGTGAAAAATATTTTAGAGGGAACAGCGTGTGTCAGCTGTAAAAGAAAGATGATGGTGGCTTGGGTCAGAAGGGTAGTAATAGAGGTAGAAAAAAGTAGACAGATTTAAGAGGCATTATAGAGACAGAATGACTATACTTTCTCATGATGATTCCTAGGTTTTTGGTTTTAGTAATAGGGTAGACAGTAGTGCTATTTCTTGAAATGAGGAAGATTGAGGGAGGTCAGATTTTGTGAGGGGTTACAAAAGTTCTGTATTGGCCATGTTTTAGAGATACTTATTATATACTTTAGAGGGGATGTAGAATAGACAGTTAAATATATGAGTCTGGCATTCAGGGAAAAGTCTGGACTAGATATATAAATTTTGGAGCTGTCTGTATGGTATATAGGATGAGCTGCAATAAAGGACTAAATTGTGTGGGGCAATTGATGATTGCTATAGGAGATCAATGCAAACTGCAGCTCCTAGGCCCTGTTACATATTTTCTCCAGAATCGTGAGCATATAAGAAAGCTACTTGTCATGATTTTTTCAAACCTCATCAAATTGTTAAATATTAAGCATGATAATTGTACCTGTATTTTTTCTGCTATATGGGGATGATATCTTGTATTTAGCTGACATTTGAATCCTTCAGAGCTAGAAGAATATAACTAATGCCATACTAAATACAGTCACTATTTATGATATGTGCTGGATACCATATTAATCATTTTACACACATTATTGCTAATCTTTATTACAGTACTGAATAGTACAGGCCCCAATTTATAGATAAAGGAACTCAAACTTGAGAAGTTACACAACTTGCCCAAGGCAACAAAGCAAGTGATTGGTGGTCTTTTCCCCATTCCAGTTCCACACATTAGGAAAAGTGACTCTACATTTCCTTTTGGATTCTTCCCATTTCCAAAGTCTCTTACAACCCAAGGAACAGAAAGAAAATATTGAGATATGTACATTTGCTGCTAGATCTCCTTGCTGTTGAATAAAAGCTTATCTGTAAATGTCTACTGTACATGCACAGCCTGCTGTTGGGATACCCATCACTTGTTGACTGCCTGCCTGGACTAGCAACTGTCTTCACACCCTCTGGATACCATTCTGAATTCTTAGTTGGAGGTCTACCACCAATAGAAGGGCAACTCCCTATGTGTGGTAAAATGAAAGGAGCAGAAAGCCTGGTACATAGTTGGCTCTCAATAAATGATAGCTAATATTATTATAATTTTCTTTATCTTATGCAATGATGACTTCTAAAAATCCCTATGAAATATGTATTATTATCTTACTGGTGAGGAAATCAAGACTCAGCAAGGTTAAGTAACTTGCCTGGGTCACACAGCTAATGAGGAAATTAGTTGAGATTTGAAGGCCAAACTCTGATTCTGAAACTTAAGATTCATGCATTTCTCAAGTTTAGTGGCTGAGTGAAGCCAGGGGTGTCATTGGAGAATATCAAGAGATAACGTTAGATAGAGAAAGTAGACCTTATTACTGGAGGGCCTTGAATGTCAGGAAGAATAATTCATATTCTTAACCTATTTTGGTATTTGTGGCACAAAAGAGCTATGATTTTTCCTCACTGATGAAGAAGTTCGAGTTTTTGGACATCAGGTACCTTTTTCCAAGCTGAAGGCCCTAACAGCTGTGAGTAACACCTGCTCCTTGCACCTGTACAAACTCAGAGACTTACCTTCTCTGGTGCTGATTCGCATAACATTGTTTCTCTTATTTTCTCATTTTAACTTGACTCAGTGAAGATCTTCTGAGTATCTTTTCTCTGCCAAGGCACTATGCTAGTTGCTGCTTCACTGGTTGTTGGGAGCATGCGGTTAAATGTAATCACACCAACTGACCTGTATAGATTTGTGGGGTGGAAAAGGTTAGGAAAAAAGATACTTGAGAAATAGCCAATGTCGTTTTTTGGAGCCTCTGCAAGAGAAAACATAAGTTTATCCTGTCCTATTAACCAAATAATCTCTAATTATTGGAGATGTCTTTTTAAAATAATTAGTTAATTTCTACTTGCTGGGAATTCTAGCTACACAGACTTTTGATTTAGCCAATAATATTTTCAAACTATAAGTAGCTTAAAACGTGGATTAGAACTAGAAGGGACTTTGAACAACATACAGTCTGATTCCCCTCATTCTGTAGATGAGGTAGCAGAAGCCTGGAGAGATTAATTTATTGCCTCAAAGACACAGCTTGGCAGTAGCTAAGTTGATACTTTTTCCGATACAATGGTGCTTTCTGCCACTTTCTAACACTCCACAGTGTCTTTCTGACTTAGTCCTGAGCCTTGCCTAGGAGGCTTTTTTATGCCAAATTTAATCAATGTTCCATTTTAATTGAAATATTTAAGTCAAATTAATGTAAAGCCTTCAGAGAGTTCTGCTAATCTGGTTTATAAAAGTCACTCAGGCAAAACTGTGAAAGTATATAGGATTTCTGACATTTTCCAGAAGCCATCAGCTTATAGTTCTTCAATAACTCTTAGAATATATTCAAAGGAGGAAATTTCCAACTAACCTTGGCAACACTCCATATGTATTACTTTTCGGTTGGTTCATAAATCAGTTTTCTAATTCAAAGATGTTTTGATCCTCAAAACATGCACTCTTCCTTAATGATTGTATGCATTGCAATATTACCCCACAAACTAGTTTATGAATATTAAAGTTTATTAGTAGGGAGATACCAGGAAGCAGAACTGAGAAAATAACTCCAGCAGTCTCCCTTGCTTGAAAAGAAATACGATGGAATGAAAAGGGCACAGGTTTTAAAGTCAGAAAGACATGGTTTCAAATTCTTTTCTTACCATTTACTCCCTGTATGACCTTGGGGAGATTATTGAACCCCTTTGAGCCTCTACTTCCTCATCTGTTTGTATATCTTTGCTTACAGAGTTGTTGGGAGAATTTGAGATAACAGAGTAGATGATAGCTATTTCCTCTTTGCTATTGTCATTATGACTATTATTTACTGTTCCTACCACTAGTACTATTAGAACTACTGCTACTAATAAAAAGAAGATGCTTTGTACTACTACTACCACCATTAATCTACTTTGTAGCCTGCAAAAAAATGAGAATCAGCTGAAGAGAAGAAAAAATTTAAGACAGAGTAAGGCAATGATAGAACATAACAGCCTTTTTTAAAAAAACAATTTCTATTAACACATTGCCAGCCAGAAAGTTCAAACAACCTACTGAATAAAGATAGTACCGTAGTGGAGTTGTAGAAAATATATTTTTATAAATGAAATTGTTAAGAGAATAACCCTTTCATTAAACCACTCTGTATATTCCATCAGGACAGGAATCATATCTATTTTGCCCTTTTGTATTACTAAGGTCTTGACATAGAGTTGGAGATGAAAGAATATTTGTTGAGTGAACAAATAAAATCCTTAAAGGTAAAAATAAGTATTATTCAGCTGCTATTGTTTCTTCATTAGTGTATTCATTAACCTATTGAAAATATCTGGGCTCCTATTATATAAGCTTTGTGTTAAGCCCTGGGAATACAGTGGTAAGGAAAATCACACACAGTTCTTGTCTTTAAGAGCTTAAAATCTAGTGGAGAAGACAGCCCTTAAACCATCACACAGATAAATATGAAGTTTTAATTGTAAAATTGCTATGGAAGAAAGAGATGCATGGACTAAAATAACATGTGTTGGGGGAATTTGACCTAATCAGGGAGATCAGGAAAGGCTTCTTAGAGGAAGTAAATCTTAAGCAGAGATACAAAGAGTAAGTGAGCATTAACTAGGAAAGATGGGGAAGGAGAGGCTTTTGGGACAAAAGGATCGCCCTGTGCAAGCGTGCCCTATAGAGGGATCGTGATGAATACCAGGAGCTAAAATAAGGCCAACTACAGCTGGCTGTAGTGAAGTGAGGAAGGAGGAAACTAGAATAAGCTTAGGCTAGAGGGGTAGGTAGGGGACAGACAGTGCAGAGCCTCTATGCTATATTCAAGATTTTCTCTTCATCTTAACAGTAAGAGGAAGACATAAAATTGATTTTAAGGAAGAGTGTGGGTGTGACGTCATCAAATAGTTTCAGTGTGGAGAATGAATTGAAGAGAAGCCTGAATGGATACACTTGCACTAGTTCAGGCTAGAGGTGATAGTAACTTGGACTAGGGTGGAAGTTGTAACTATAGAGAAAAGTAGATGCATTTTAAGGCTAGTTAGAAGGTAAAATCAACAAGACTTGGTGATGGCTTCGATATGGAGTATCAGATAAATAGATGAGTGTCTCTTAAGTGATGATTAGGTTTCTTGCTTGTCTAATTGGATGGATTGTGGTACCTTTTAGTGACACGCCCAGGTATGACAAGGTTCATTCAATCACAAATCTTTATATGTGCTACTATGTTTCAGGCACCATGTTAGGTGTTGGAAATTCAGCAGTTTCTAAATTATGGTTCTTATCCACAAGAAGCCCACAAACTGGTAGGGAAGGGAGTACAGAAAATCAACAAGTAGTTACAGTGCAACAATAAGCTAGCTTGATAGAGGACTGCCAAGAGTGCTATGGAAGCCCAGAGGAGGAGAATCACCTAGCAAATGGGCAGAGTTGCAGAACTGTGGGGGGAAGCTAAGAAAGTGGAGTTGGGTTATTTTGGACTTGGTATGCACTAATTTGTCTGACCTGTTCACTGGACATTAAATTTTGAAAGAGAAAGCCTCCTTTTTTTCCTTCCTCATCTCCTGCTTAGTATAATAAGCAACCTGGTTGTATATTCCATGACTGAGAGTCAAGAGAGAATTCCTGATGTCACTGGCTGATTTCAAAATCTTTGCAGAACTATTCATATGTTCCTCTCCCTTTACAAGATATAATAGGCTTTGGAAAAGTGGTGTGTAAATCATATTTGAGTAAATTAAATCCTACTTTAAATTAACTGAGTCATTTGCTATCTACTTCTGAAAAAAAAAAAAAGAAAAAAACAGGATTCTCTAATTTTTTCCCATATATTTCCATTTAATTCTTCAAGTTTCTTAGGCAATACGGGATCCAGTTTCAGCTTTCTGAATATGGCTAGCCAGTTTTCTTTAAGGGAGTGCCCATTTATTTTATTGTTTTATTTATATAACTTCTAAATATATTTTACACATACTTTATTTTAAATCAACTTTATTGAGGTATAATTTACATTCAATAAAAATGTACCTATTAATGAGTTTTGACATATAATATGTACCCTAAAAATACATGTAACCCTAAAAAGTTGCAGTAAATCTCCTTCACCCCAGTCCCAGGCAACCACCTATCTGCTTTTTGACACTAAATTTGTCTTGGTGGGGCTCACATTTAATGGCCTCCAGTGAATATCGTTGTGAGCACATATTAGGGAAAAACCACTTTCTTTTATTTTAATTAGAATTCTTATATCCCAACCTTAATGCATAAAGAAAATACTGATCTCATCATGCTTGTTTTAGTATGCTTTTTGGGGTTGTTTTGGTGGTGGTTTCATAGAATTCTTGAAAAGATAATCTGTGGGGACTACAAAATTATTGGCCTTGATTTACAGGCAGTCATTTCCTCACTAACTACGTTACCATTATGTATTGATACTCTCTCTTTTTAAAAAAACTGTCAATTTTATTTAACTTTCATAGGTCAGTGATAGTTTATTGCAGTGGACTTAGGATTTGCCATGTAGACCAGAGTTCAGACTTTAAGGAACAACCAGGAGGCTGGAGTGGTTGGGGCAGAGAGAGTAGTGGAGAGAAAATTAGGAGATGAGGTCAGAAAGATGGTGACGGTGGGGGATCAGATCAGGTAGGACTATGTAGCCCATTGTAAGGAGTTTGGCTTTCACTCTTAGATGGAAAACCATTGAAGGGTTTTGAGCAGAGGCTTGGCATGGCCAGGTTTATTTTACAAGGAGAACTCTGGATATTGGATAGAACATAGACTGAAGAGGGCAAGGACTGGAGCAGGGAGAGCAATTAGGAAGCTATTGCTATAGTCCAGAGGGTTTAAGCCATAGGAATTAAAAGTTGTAGAGTTCCAGTTATATTTTGAAGGTAGAACCGACAAGTTTTCTGATATATTGAACATGGGGTACTGGAATAAGTAATAAGTCACAGACAAATCCAGATTTTTTGGCCTACATAACTAGAAGGGTAGAGTTGTTGATTAATGAGATGGGGAAGACAGAATCAGGAGTTTGATTTTGGACACTTGAGATGTCTCTTAGACATCTAAGTGGAAATGTTGGATGGGTAGTTAGATATGTGAGTTCAAGGGAGAAGTCTACCATGGAGAAATAAATTTGGGAGCGAACAGCATGTAAGTTGTAAGTAAATCTATGATATCACTGAAGAATGTAGATAGAATAGGTTCAAGTTCTGAGCTGTGGGTGCATGCCAGCATTAGAGGCTGGGGAGATAAGAGGGAAACAGTAAGGAAGATTGAGGAGGAGTATTCCATCAGGTAAAGGGGAAAACTAATAGGAAGTAAGTAAAGATAGTGCTATCAAGAGGATGGGAGTAAAGGACTGTGTTGAAGTGGTTGATTGGTCATGTTATTTAGAAACATGGTAGTTGCTAGTTGACAGGATCTTGATTTGACAGGATCAAATCTGGGTTCCTTTCATTATACCGCATTGCTTGTTCAGGTTCTTGTCCTTAAGAGTATCTCTTCACTCCTTTACATAGAATTTACTAACAGCCTGCTGTTTGCCAGGCATCATCCTAGATACTAAAACCCAAAGATAAATAAGATATGGTCTCTGCCTTTAGGGGATCCATGGTCTAGTAGAAAAATGAGATGCATTAACAATGATAATACAGCATGTATAGTGCTATAGTAGAGACATGTACAAAATATTATGGGAACCCAGAACTCATCCTGGGTGTAGGTAGGAGGTGGTGGGAGATGGCTGGACAGGGATTTCACTGATAAGTAAAGGTTCACTAAACAAAAGTGCAACTTATCCAGAAATACTCACAGAGCTGAAACATCTGAACATTATCTTGAAAGGTGGATTATAATTTATCAAGTGGACAAGTTGAAGAGTGACTAGAGAGAAAGTCAAGGGCCAGATAATAATTCAGGGTCTTCTGTATTGAAGGAGTTGATGGTGACAAATTGGGAAGGGGGAAGAAAAAAAAAGGAGTGAAGCAAATAACTTCTTTGTTTTCTGCTTGGGTGATTGTGTTAGTAGTTATGCCAAAGTCTCCTAGGTTATCAAAGTTCCAGTATTGAGTCTGTCAGAAGGAGTACAGGTCTCTTCCTCAAATTGGTTTTGAGTTGAGTGTCCTGACACTAGACGGATGATTACTGAATAACTGGGTGCCTCACTTACACTTGATGGAGATAGATTTTCTTTTAAGTGAACTAAGTTCATGGAATTTCACTTTTCTAATAGGAACATTTCTCTTTTGCTAAGGCAAAAATGGGTCAAGTGCTGAGACACATGGCTCTGAAGGGCCATCGGATGAGATCCACAGCTGGGCCCTTAGCCCCTCATAAAGGCCATTTCTGCCTATTTAAAGCCTCCTCTAGGCTTGATCAAAATCAAAACCATTTCAAAATGTAATTAATTATTACATTTTGTGCTGAATTGCTATTTCTCAAAATCTCTTACATAGAACAGGATGTTTGAGAATTGAGTTTGTGGGAAGTTTTGTAAAACATTTTGTGCTTTTTAAAACAGAAATGAAAATATTACAGAACAGATATATTAGAGATATATCTTTTTAATGACAAAAGTCCTTTGTATTGTCTTTAAATACTTGTTTACTGTTAATCAACTATTTGAGAGAAAGGCAGGGCAAGCAAGAGTGAAATTTCAGTGTGAAATTTGTGTTTCACAATTTGTCTCACAAACTGAATTGTAATGTTTTTTAAGCAATCATAATGGATTTGTGGCATTTATGAAATGATCACAAAAGTCATCAGGAATATGAGAACAAATTCTCCAAGTTTTTATTTTGTTCAGAGTTAAGTTTTTTTGTTTTGTTAAGAATTATTGATGAAGTCTCTTAGCTTTATTAAGGAAGTGAAAAGAAAATCTATGTCAGTCTTTGTTTTTGAATATGTAATACCTACACCCAGTAGAAGATCCAAACAATAAAAATGTGTACATTGAAAAAATCTCCTTTCTGCCTCCAACCCCTTACATAGATATAGTCATTTTTACCAGTTTCATGGATATACTTACATAAATATTCTGTTGGATGTAATAGTGATTCTAAAAGTGTAGCCCAAGGACTCCTAGGGCCTCAAAGATCTTTTCATGGGTTCTACAAGTTCAAAGCTATTTTCCTAATAATACAATTGACCCTCGAAAAACACAAGTTTGAACTGCACAGGTCCAGGTACAGATGGATTTTTTTCAACCAAACATGAATAGAAAATACAGTATTAGTGGGATATGAAACCCACTTATATGGAGCACTGACTTTTCTAATAAGCTAGTTCCTCAGGGTTAACTGTGGGACTTGAATATGTGTGGATTTTGGCATATGCAGGGCGAGATAGGGGGCAGTCCTGGAAAGAATTCCCTGCATATACTGAGGAACAACTGTACTAATGAAATTAATAATGATATTAATATATATGATATTTTGATATTGATGTATCATAAAATGTATCAACATTTAGAAGATCCACATAACTCAGTGAAGTAGTATTTTCCAGATAACCAATGTATGTTGTTATGAAATTATGCATGTATAAAAGATCCATCCAAAGATCAATATGGGTCAATGGATTTTAATGTAGCAAGGCATACAAAGTTAATTGATATGATTTCACACTTGATCTTAGCCAAAAGGCCAAGATGCAATAATTGATATGATTTCAGATTCCACACTTCAGCTAATCCTTAAGAAACTGACACTTGTTGTGTTTGGTATAGTGTCGAAGAAGATCATCCACACTTTTTTGAAAAGGCTGTGAAAATACTTCTTTATTTTCCAACTACATATCTTTGCGGGACTGGATTTTCTTCATATATTTCAAATAAAACAATATATCACAACAGGTTGAATGTAGAATCAGATATGATAATTTAGTTGTCTTCTGATAAGCCACGCATTAAACAGATTTTCAAAAATATAAAAACAATAACACTCTTCTCATGGCCTTCTTGCTTTTGCAAAATATAGTTTCTGTGATA
>NW_016804437.1:88704-105752 GCF_001698545.2 Rhinopithecus bieti | reverse complement strand
AAAAAAAAAAAAACAAGAGTGAAAGCAGTCCTGAGACCAAAATGTTGGCGAACTGCTGCTGATATATTTTAAAAAGTGTACATTTAGTTATTTTATCTATCATTCTATTTGTGTTTATGTGTCTATATTTATTTTTATACACATAGGCACAGTGTATGTGCAACTGTCATGTGACTTGATTTTTGGGATTTAATATTGTTTGACCATAATTTCATATCAGTAATGATAGATATTTCACTTTTATGTGACTGCATAGTATCTCATGTTATACACACACACAATTCCTGAAAGGAGAATTGCTGGATCAAAGGTTATATGCATTTTAAATTTGATAAAACTGCCAATTTGTCCTACAATTTATGCTCCCACCAACAGTGACTGAGAATACCTGTTTCCCCAAATCTTTGTCAGCAGTTTTTCCTCAAATCTTTTGCTATTTCCTGAGCATATAGGGAAAAAATCTCATTGTAGGTTTATTTGATTTATCTTATTAAGATTGGTGTTAAGCATGTTTTCATATAATTCAACGTGGTTATGTTTTACTTTTTTGTAAACCATATGTTTTCACTTCTTTAAAGAGAACCCTCGCACCTTGGTACAGATAATTTTCAATTTCTAAATATAATTCTGAAAAATAAAAGTAATGTGAACCTTCAACTTTGAATGGAATGCCCTTTAAAAATGAGCTAAGCCCCTCAAGCTCTAAGGACCCTTTAAGCTGTGACATTAAGTCTCAAAACAATAACAGATACATTTGAGCTATACAAGAAGTTAGCTTAGCATGTTTACAACATAGTGATTGAATTGTTTGTAATATGATTTAACTAAAAGCAGAAAGTTGAGCAAAAGCAATTGGCAAACAATAGATGATAATGTAATGAGAAACATTTATTTCTCTCTGTAATGATGTGCTGTTTCCTTTACCTGTCCTTTGTGAAAAACAATGAGGAACGTTATTTCTGTATCTGTCACCATTTCCCACAGTTCAGTGGACAAGTTCCTCAAGATCTTCCAGTTTCCGTTTACCAGAGCTCTGCTCTATTTTGGAGCCGAGGCAAAGGGACATTTCCTTATAATTTTGTCGAAAACCTTGAGGTTAATAGTTGGAGTGATTTCAGAAATAAGCCTGATCTGTAAGAGAATGGGAGTATATTAGAGTTACTATCATGCTTAATATAATGGGACTTCCCATTCAACCTAGATGTGAAGATTTTATAAAAATAACCACAGCCACATAATTGACATTTGTGTTTTAAGTCCCTTTTTGCAATTTAGTCAGCAGAGAAGAGTACAACAAATGAAATTTTAAGGGTAGAGGAAGAGTCACAGCAACACATAAGATGGTCAGGGAAAAGCACTGCCTTTTCAGGGTCTGTTTGCTGTGGAACCTCCCATAACTAATTTCTGAAAAGTAAGCCAAATGAAAAAGTAAATTGTTTACCTTTATCTCTGGTTGACCTGTTTAGCTGACTGTGTTTGATGACTGGGAAAATTTTATTTATTTGAATACAATAGTGGAGAAGAGCGAATTGATTGATCAGTAAATCAATCAGATTTTACTAAGTACGTACTATGTACTCAACCCTATGTTAGATGTTGTACAAGATGTAACACCTGTTTTCAGGGAAAGAACATGCAGGGATAAGTAGTTGTTGAGCACATATCAGGCACTATTCTAGGTCCTTTACATATGTTATTTCATGTAATGTTCACAGTAACCTTGTGAAGAAGGTGTAGGGTCAGTACTCTTATTCACACTTAAGGTCAAACACCCTACAGTTCTGTGTGTGAGTGTTGACATGATTCAGAGTGAAGCCAAGTAATTAGCAGCAGACACCTCATGGGGTAGATGGGCTAGAGTAGGTATTTTTTGATTGGTGAAGAAAAAGGGGAGGGCATTCAAGACAGAGGCAACAATATGAGCTCATTATAGAGGAAGGGATAAGCAGTATATGTTTGTAGAATTACTCAATCTAACAAGAACAGGTGTGTTAAGAAGTTTTGGAAAATGAGATTGGATAGGAAGGGTGAAGCTAAATTATGAAGGACCTTGAAAGTCAGGACATAAAATTTGGGCATTTTGGACTAGGCAGTATGGAACCATGAAAGGTTTCTGAGCAGAAAAGGAGTGACATATGGAAAATGCTTGCAGGTAGATTACTCTGGAAGTGGTAAATTTGGTGGCAGGGTGACTAGACCTGAGATTATTGAAATAGTTTGATGTGAGGTAGGTGAGTATCTTTTTAAATAAAAGCATTAAAAAAAAAAACAGGCTACTAAAAGCATAATTTCTCTAGACTTTGAATTATTTGCTTTGGGTCCAATTGATTAACTCTTGGTAGATGATTAGACAGGTGTAAAGTCAATCCTGTGACCTAGACATCCCAATCACTTAGACTAAATCTACAGCAATATTTTTCAAGCCATGAGTTACATGACCCATTAGTAGGTTATAAATCAGTGTTGAAATTTGCAAATAGTGTTTTTTAAGTGAAATAGAAAATTAAATAGAATAGAAACTATCAATGTGCCTATACAGTGATAAGAAAAAGTGTGTTTGTGAAATTTTATTTCAATTGTTTGTGTTACGTCTGTGCATACATGCACATGGGGTCATGATATATATATTTATTACTATGGCTTGTGGTAAAAAAAAAAAAAATCCTCTGATCCAGAGTATAGCACTGAATTACTTAATCCTTTTTCCTGCCATGTAAATTGTCAAAGCTTGCATGATTGATTTGAACATCAGTATAAAAACTCCACCACCTAGTTCAGGATGTCTTTACCTTTTTCCTGGCCCATTTCTAACCATCCCAAGTGATCTGTTTACCTTCAGTCTTTCCATACCAATTCATCTTATACCCAACTTCCAGATCAATCTTTCTAAGAGTATTTCTCACATCATGCCACTACCTTTGTCCAAAAGATACACTGGTCCTCAATCCATTTATTTAATATTAATTTAGCAAATCTCAGTTAAGCTCCTAAGAAATGAAGCCCACGATCTTTGTTTAGTCACATATGCAAAGCCCTTTTAATTCTTACCTCAAACTGTATTTCCAACTATGTTAGCACCACAGAGACCCCATAGATCAGCTTAATTGTCCTACTTACTCTGCCTAGAATATATGCGTTTTTCACTCTCCTATACCTTTGTTCATGCTAATCCCCATTTATTGCCCTTGTCATCCTTTAAGGCCATGACTTTTATAATCATCTCAGCTGGACATAATTAGTTCCTCCTCTGGACCCACTTAATACTTTTTGTCATTCATGTGAGACTCATCACATTCTGTCTTGTATTATATTAGTTGGGTTTATTCCCTTTTCTAGATTATAAACTCTTGAGAGTGAGGGTCACTTCTTGTTTATGCCTGCAATGTTAACAGTGTTTTGCAAAAGGTAGATGGTCGATATGCAACTGCCAAACCAATGAAAAAACTGAATTTATGACACAGTTCAGTCTTTTTCTTTCATTTAAGCAGAATGACATTATATAGTTCAGCAAACAATTTTCCCAATATTTTTCTCAGTATGACTGACAGCATTAGACAGAATAGAACAGAGCAAAGAGCACTGGGCTAGGAATCAGAAGACCTTCACACTAGTCTTGGCTCTGTCACCAAAAAATTCTGTCACCTTTAATATGCCATTTGATCTCTCTGGTTATTTTAGCATAAGGCATTGCTCCTATAAAATATGGGACTGAAATGGTTAACTTAAGGTTTTGCTAACTCTAAAATATTCATCTTAGATTATTTACTGTGCCAGTTTCATTCACTCAGCAGATACTTATTGAGTCCTTACTGGGGATATAGCAATGATCAAAACTAACTATATGCTTTCATGGACCTGACATTAAGGTAGTGAAGACAAATAATAAATAAATAAAATGTAACATATAATGTAAAATAGTGGTAAGTGCTAAAATAAACATAAAACAGGGAAAAGGGATGGAGATTGGCAAGGAAGTTCCCTCTGAAGAGGTGACATTTGGGCAGAGATCTGTATGAGGTGAAAGATTTCAGGAGAAGAGCATACCAGACAGAGGGAGCTGCTATGCCAAAGCCCTGAGGTTAGAATGTGCTTTGCACTTTGGGGGAACAAATAAAAGCCAGTGTGCTTGAGTCATAGAGAGCAAGAGGTTGAGTAATAAAAGATGAGGCCAGAGAAGTAGTAAAGGACTAGATCACATGAAACCTTTTCAATAGAGTAAAGAGAATGTTATTCTAAGCACAGTAAAAAGCCACTGGAAGATTTTAAGTGGGGTGTTTTAGTCTGTTTTCACACTGCTATACAGATATTACGCTGGATTGGGTAATTTATAAAGAAAAGAGTTTTAATTGACTCAGAGTTCTGCATGGCTGGGGGGCGCCTTGGGAAACTTGCAGTCATGGTGGGAGGTGAAGGGGAGGCAGGCACCTTTTTCCAGAAAGCAGCAAGACAGCAAGTGAGAGAGAGAAGCACCAGACACTTATTAAACAACCGGATCTCATGAGAACTCCTTCACTATCACAAGAACAGGGTGGGGAAAACGGCCCCAATGACCCAATTACCTTCCACCTGGTTCCTCCCTCCACAATTGGGGATTATAGTTCCAGATGAGATTTGGGTAATTATAATTCCAGATGAGATTTGGGTAGGGACACAGAGCCAAACCATATCATAGGGTAGTTATATGATCTACCTTGCATTTAAAAATGATCACTCTGGCTGTTGTGTAGAGAATAGATGGCAGGAGTGGAGGCCAGGAGACTAATTAGGAAGCTACTAAAATAGTCCCTTTAAGAAATTATAATTTTCTATATGTATGTGTGTTTCTAAATAGATTTTGTCTTTTATTTTAAAATTTTTTAAAATTTTATTTTGACAAAATTCTACGTATTTTTGGTATGAACGTGTTTATATATATGTGTGTGTCTACACACACACATATACATTGTGGAATGATAAAATCAAGCCAATTAACGTATCCATCACCTCATATCCTTATCATTTTTTGTTATGAGAACATTTAAAATATATTATTTTAGCAGTTTTCGAGTATATAATACATTATTATTAACTATAACCACCATGCTATACAATAGATCTCTGGAACTTATTTCTCTTATCTATCTGAAACTTTGTACCCTTTAACGAGCAAGATGTTGAATGATTAGACTGAAATGGTGACAGTGAGGATGGAGTGAAGTGAATAGATTGGGAATATAATGTGGAGGGAGAATGAACAAGATTTGTTAATGAATTGAATATGGCAGAGGTGAAGGAAAAGTGGGAATTAGAGATGACTCTTATGTTTGTTACCTGATCAACTGAGGGGGGATGGTGATACCATATACTATGATGGGGAGAATGAGAAGGAATAAGCTTGAGGATTGAGGCTGGAGATTTAAGCCAAGAATTCAGTTTGTGATATAAGTTTAAAATGTCTATTTCAGATTCAAATGAAGAAATAAAAGATATATATGAATATGGAGTTTGGAAATAAGTCAGGACTGGATATGCAATCTTGAGGGCTGTCACTATTTAAATGACACTTAAAGCTATGCTACTAGAGGAGATAACCTAGGAAATCATTCAACATTCTCAGAGTGGGTAGGAAAAGAGTCAACAAAAGAGAATGAGAAAGAGTCGCCAATTAGGTGAAAGAAATACCAGGAGTATGGGTGTCACTGAAGCCAAAAGAAGATACTGTTTTGAGTTGAAGGAAGTGATCAACCCTAGCAAATGCTACTGAGTTTGAATAAGTTGAAGACTAGGAATAGATCATTGCATTTGGCAACATGTAGGTCATTGGGCACCTTGACAAAAGTTAATTTCGATGTGGTAGAAAAAATCGGCTAACAGCAGCAGGTTGTAAAGAGGTGGAAAAATGAGGAAAAGGGGACAATGAATCTATAATGAGAAATTTTTCTTTGATGGAGAAATTGAGGAGGAGCTAAATGAAGATATGGGGAATCAAATAAGCTTCTTTGTTGTTATAATACATATAAGGTATCTAAAACATGTTAGATCTGTTTTAAGCTCTACTCAGGTTTAATTGACATAAAAAAATTGCATGTATTTAATGCAGACATTTTGATGAGTTTGGACGTATGCATACTTCTACTATGATACTGTTCCTATAACCATAATAGTTTTATTGTCTGATGCACACAGCAGGTCAGTACACTGAAACATCAGGTTGTAGCAAAGAAAGAGGTTTTATCGTAGGGTCACTGAATGGGGAAATGGAAAGGAACCTCAAATTAATCTCCCCAAGGAGTTTGGAGCTAGGATTTTTTAGTGTCTCGGAGTGGGCTGAAGTGTGGAAATCACTGATTGGTCAAAGAATACAGGGTGAAGCCATGGGACAGCAAGATGAAGAAGCTGTATTTTCATGCTAATCTTGTTCCTCTGTTGGGGTCTTCAAACTGGTTGCTGGAATTTGAGGTCTGAAAAACATCTTAAGCCATCCTCAAACAAAAGTCTTAAAATTCTAATGTCAGAGATCCTGTCTATAGGAGCAATGGGGATACAAATCAATTTTTAATTTCCTATGACCCTAATGCCAGAAATCTTACCTATAGGAACAATGGGATGCAAATGGTCAGTATCTAATGCTACATGACTTTCGACAGCAAGGAAATGGACAAGAGGGCAGCCTGATAAATGCTTAACTATAACTATATTTCTGTTTAGAATGTGGCATGCAATTCTTGTCAGCCCTGTGGGAATGATTTCAGTTCTGCCTTGTCTTGTTAATCCTCTATCCTGAGGTGTGATCAATAAGGAGGGAATTGGGTAATGACTTCTCTGGCTGTGTCTTGCTGACAAGGGGCACAGATGGGGACCATAATCAGGATTTGAGAAATAAACCTGCTTTACAGTGGCCTGTAAATGTTCTTGAGTGCCAAGTTTAGAGTTTTGACTGCATGGCAAAATGTCAGTTCTTTTACTAGTCCTTGTTGTCTGTTGGGAATAGAAGAGAAATACAACAATAATTATAAGAAAAAGAATCTGTAAGGAGGTCTGTATTAGGGCATTCTCACATTGCCATAAAGAAATACCTGGGGAAAACAATGCGTGAGACTAGGTAACGTATAAAGAAAAGTGTTTTAATTTGCTCATGATTCTGCAGGCTATACAGGAAGCATAGTGGGTTTTGCTTTTAGGAAGGCCTCAGGAAGCTTCCAATCATGGCAGAAGGCAAAGTAGAGCAGCGGGAGCAGGAGCAAGAGAGAGAGGCAGGAGGTGCTACATACTTCTAAATAGCCAGATCTTGCAAAAACTCACTACTATCATGAGACCAGCAAGAAGAGGATGGTTCTAAACCATTCATGAGAAATTCACCCCAATGATCCAATTACCTCCTACCAGGCCAAAACTCCAACATTGGGGATTAGATTTCAATATGATTTTGGGCAGGGATACAGATCCAAACCATAAAAGGGACCAAAACCAGTTTCCCATTCCCATAAGAAGCAAGCTAAAGAGATCATTAAGGGGGTCCGTGACATACACTTCTTGCCAACATGCCATATTTTGGGGTATGGGTTTCTGAGCCCCGGCATCCCCTGTCTGAAACTTCCCTAGAAGTTTCACGCATTAAAAGCTGAGTTGGTGGAAAAATTTAGTAAATAGCTGAGTGGCAAAGGATCCCAGTAAACCAGTCTCCCATTCCTGGAATAGTCCAGTCCCATTAAACAGCTGTATCTCATTTCAGGAGATGCCATTGCAGGCAAACTATAGTTTGTATATCACAAAGTATGCTTGCAGTTACTCAGGAAAACAGTAGTAGCAATTTAATTGAGTCTAAGTCAGAGAAATGGAATAAAAAATTGAAAATGTAAGTTTGGAGACATACTTAGAAAAGAATTCAGGATTCAAACTACTGTAGACAAAATAAGAAAAACTCAAAATAATGGACAGAGTGTGCTAATAAAAGGCACTAAAGGCAGTACTGTGTTTTTTTTGAAATATTTTTCTCTCTTCGGCTCATTTCTACCAAATAAAACTCAGATAGGACCAATTTATTTGGTTAAAATAAGTTGAGCTCTTATTATAAATTGGTCTGAATATTTGCATAGAGTGCAGCAAGAGTAATTATTGGTTATGTAGGCTTTTAAAATTATTTTATTTTTTGTAGGTACATAGTAGGTATATACAGTTCTGTGGTATATGAGATATTTTGACACAGGCATGCAATTCATAATAATCACATCAAGGGAAATTGCATATCCAGACCTTCAAGCATTTATCCTTTGTGTTACAAATAATCCAGTTATACTGTTTTTGTTATTTTAAAATGTAAAATTATTGACTACAATCCCTCTGTTGTGCTGTCAATACTGGGTCTGTTAACCATCCCCATCTTCCGCCTGCCCCCCACTACCTTTCCAAAACTCTGGTAACCATCCTTCTATTCTCTGTCTCCATGAGTTCAGTTGTGTTGAAGTTTAGATCCCCAAAATAAGTGAGAACATGCCACATTTGTCTTTCTGTGCCTGGCTTATTTCACTTAACATAATGACCTCCCGTTCAATCCGTGTTGTTGCAATTGACTGGATCTCATTATTTTTTATGGCTGAGTAGTACTCCATCATGTATATGTACCACATTTTAAAAAATCCATTAATCTGTTGATGGACACTTGGTTGCTTCCAAATCTTGGTTATCATGAATAGCGTTGCAGTAAACATCAGAGTACAGATATCTTTTCAATAAACAGATTTCCTTTCTTTTGGGTAGTGGGATTGCTGGATCATATGGTAGCTCTAGATTTGTTTTTCAAGGAACCTCTAAACTGTTGTCCATGGTGGTTGTACTAACTTACATTTCCTCCAGCAGTGGATGAGGGCTCTGTTTTCTCCACATCCTTGCCAGCATTTATTATTGCTTGTCTTTTGAATATAAGCCATTTTATCAGGGGTGAGATGATATCTCCTTGTAGTTTTGATTTGCATTTCTCTGATGATCAATAATGTTGAGTACTTCTTCAGATGATTCTTTGCCATTTGTATGTCTTCTTTTGAGAAATGTCTGTTGAGATCTTTTGCCCATTTTAAAATCAGATTATTAGTTTTTTTTCTATAGAGTTATTTGTGCTCCTTATATATCCTTGTTGTTAATCCCTTGTCAGACGGATGGTTTGCAAATATCTTCTCCCATTCTGTGGGCTAGCTTTTCAGTTTATTGATTATTTCCTTTGCTGTGCAGACACTTTTTAACTTAAAGTGACCCCATTTGTCCAAGGCCTGCAGTGAGTCTTGCCTGGCTACCACCGCTGATTATTCAGAGCCCATAGAATCTTTAGTCAGCAGGTGATGAATACTGCCAGGACTTGGTTCTTCCTTTCAAGGCAGCTGATTCCTTTATGGTGCATAGTGTGTTTAGCAATGTTATCTGTGTGCTAGGGCATGGAATGGGAACCTCAGGACTCTGTCTGGTACCCTATTCTACTGTGGCTGAGCTGATATTCAAGTTGTAAGACAAAGTCATCTTAATGTCCCTTCTCTTCTGAAGCAGAGGGAAGCAGTTCCTCCCAGAGCTGCAAGCTATGCTGTCTGGGTTCGGCAGAGGGGTGACACAAGCACTCCTTTGGGTGCTCTCACTAGATTGTCTCACTAGATTGAGTGTACCTTGAGTCCACTGGCTGTAAGCACAGCACAGAACCAGGACTTGCCCAGGAATTACAGTCCTTGTGGCCTAAACTGGTTTTCAAGTTTATTTTACACCCCAGAACACTTTAGCCCATGGTGACAGGGCTTGTTGAGACTTTAGCTCTGACCACTGGATTGGATGATTTGCCCCTCGCTAGGGCTTGTCTAAATGCCCCTTCCATGGGCACTGAGTTGTGTCCCATGTTGCTTTCTGCTGTGACAGGGCGTCACTGAATTCCAATGCAAACTTCACAACCACTGCACTCTCCCTCCCCAAACCATACAATTCTCTCTCCATTTGATATGGTTGATGCCAGGACATGGAAGAGGGTTGGTGATTCAGAGCTGTCTTTCATACCCCCTTTAGTGCCTTTTCCCTTAATATGATCTTAAAACCAGGTACTGTAATTGCCCCTACAAATTAAAACCTTACAGAGGAGACAATGATTTTTACTGTCCGTTCAATTGGATTCCACACAAAAAGAGAGGCCAGGAGGCCAACTGGGAAGGAATTCATATCCTTTTATTGGCTTTTTGGGTCCCTGAATTCCTTCAACTGCAGCTTCTAGAAGAGCAGAGTTTTGACCACCCTGATCGCTAATTACCAAGGAAAACCATTTTCATTCTTTTCATGGGTTCATAGGTGAAAGCCACTCAATTTTATAAGACACAAGGGATCCAATTAGCATTCCCCATATCAGCAGAGAAAAATTACAAGATACACATAACAGAGACACAAACACCAGTTATTCTACTCAGTTTGCAAGTTTTAACCAGGCAAAACAGACAAAACACCAAAATGGTTACTCCCAGTCAGACCTGCTGACATTCTGCTAGTGATTCCTTCCAACTTGCCCACACACAAATGGGGCAAGACAAAAACAAACACAAGGCCTCACAAGTCAAAATTCTGAAACCAGATTTCAGAATTGAGACCAGAAGGGTCCTGGAGTACTTCCCTCTAGCACTGTGCCCTTCGTTCTCCATCCAATTGGGGAAAATCCCCTTAAACAGGACCCTTCCTATAGGTTAGGGAAGGTCAATAGGATCTCCGAAGAGGTTACAAGACCTCTGAAGAGGCCAACAAATCAGAAGAATGGAAAGGAGATGTTGGTTGAACTTGGAAGTACTCAGCAGATTCAGAAGACGTCTTTCAGATTCAGAAACCATTTCTCTGCTGCAAGCAACTATATGCAATGCCCTGCCAGCAAGCGAGGCTCCAGAGACAGCCCCTGGTTTAAAGAAGCCAGGCAGCCAATTGGGCTTTCCTCTGGGCCACAGAAATGGGTGAGGGAGCACCAAGCCACAGCCACATAACCACGAGGGGTGTCCCTTTGTGGGGTTGCCACTAAATAGCAGCCAGAACATGTTCATTGCCCAATGCACACAGCAAGTCAATACACTGAGACACAGATTGCAGCAGAGAAAGAGGTTTAATTGTAGGGTCACTGAATGATGAGCTGGGAGGGAACCTCCAATCCATCTCTCCAAGGAGTTCGGAGCTAGGATTTTTAAGTGTCTTTGGAGTAAGCCAAAGTGTGGAGATCATTGATGAGTCGAAGAGTGAAGAGTGAAGTCATTGGATAGGGAAATGAGGAAATTGCATTCTCATGTTAGTCCTTTACTCTGTGGGGATCTTCAAACTGCTGGAATTTGAGGTCTGAAAAACATCTTAAGTAATCCTTAAAAATAGTCTTAAAATTATTGTGTCAGATTCTGTGTATAGGAACAATAGGGATGCAAATCAGTTCTTAAACAGTCTTATGACCCTAATGTCAGAAATCCTACCTATAGAAACAATGGCAATGAAAATGATCAGTGTCTAATGCTACATGACTTTTAGCAGCAAGGAAGTGGGCCAGAAGGCAGCCTGATAAATGCTTAATTAGAACTCTATTTCTGTCCAGAACATGATATGCAATTCTTGTCAACCTTATGGCGATGGTTTCATTACCACATCAAGGTACTAAATATATCAATTACCTACAAAAATGTACTTGTTTTACTCAGTGGATATTGTGTTAGTCTGTTGTTACACTGCTATAAAGAAATACTTGAGACTGAGTAAAGCAGTTTAATTGGCTCACGGTTCTGCTGGCTGTACAGGAAGCATGATGGCTTCTGGGGGGGCCTCAGGAAACTTCCAATCATGGCAGAAGGGGAAGCAGGTACGTCTTACATGGTCAGAGCAGGAGGAAGCGGGGAGGGGAGGTGCTACACACTTTTAAATGACCAGATCTCGTGAAAACTTTATCAGGAGAACAGCAATAGAAAGATGGTGCCAAACCATTAGAAGCTACCCCCATGTCCCAATCACCTCCTGCCAGGCCCACCTCTAGCATTGAGTATTGTATCTTAACATGAGATTTCAGTGGGGATTCAAATCCAAACCATATCAGGTGTAAAGTCTGAGTTATGTAAGATGAATAAGTTCTAGAGATCTGCAGTACAACACAGTACTCATAGTTAACAATACAGTATTGTGTACTTTGAAATATGTTAAGAGGATAGATCTCATCTTAGTTGTTCTTCACACACACACACACACACGCACACGGATCTATTTTTCAATATACTTTATGCCTTAAGCATCGTCAATGACAACTTTCATCTTTAAAATATATTTTGTCATTTTTCTTTTCCTTTTTTTATCTTTATGTCCCATAATTCCTCTTCCTCCCCACTCCTTTCTGCCTCCCCATCTCACTATTCCATCCCTCCCCTACTTTCTCTCTCTCTCTCTCTACAGTAGAAAAGCCAAAATTCTCATCTGAAACGTTTTTGCTATTTTTTTTGAATGCTTAGCGTTCCCTCCTGAATGAAAATTCTTCCCAAATATTTTGTGAAGGCACCAAATTTATGAGAAAACACAAATTGTAAACTACTGTTGCTGGATAATAAGGTTGAGCCTTTACTGTGGCTAATATTTCACACTGGAGGGTAAATAATTTAATTTATAAAATTTAGAAATTTATAAGAGCTTAGGATACAAAATTAAATGGTAGACCTGTAAGGGACATCTGCTGGGGGCAGAGAACTATTATTTTTCCCTTTTCCCACCATCATTATTATATTTATCAAGAATGATGGGAAAATAATTTTTCAAAATCCAGGGTTTTTAAAAATTTTAAATATTTTTCCTTTCATGTCTAAGGAATTGGATGATATTCCTTATTATTATGCAGGTTCAATTCTTTTACTTCACTTTATAACTACTTCATTTTGTGCTGAAAGGTTTAAAGCATGATACAAGAAACACCTAAATACCATTCATGCAGATTCACATATTTTATTGCAGAGGTTCACAATTTTAAAAAATATTTTGCCCTATTTGCTTTTTCATTCTTTATCTATTTTAGATAGATAGGTATAGATAGACATCTAATTTGTAACATATACATTAATAACATATACTATACAATGTGTATTTTTTTTTTCAGAAAAATCTTAAATTTGGAGATATCATGCCCCTTTCATCATACAGACTTCAGTGTGTATTTCCCAAGAAAAGGAGAGTATTCTCATACAAAGACTACAGTATAGTTTACAAAATCTAGAGATTTAACAGTGATATGTTACTTTCGACTAATCTGAAGTCTTTTTAAATTTGTGTAATTTTCTTAATTATGTGTTTTGTAAATAGTTTTATTCTCAGTAAAGGATAAAATTTAGTATCACGCATTTCTTAGGTACCATGTCTCTTTAGTTTTCTTTAATCTGGAATGGTTTTGAGACTGTATTCCTTCATATTGAAATTTTGGAAAGTATAGATCAACTATTTTATAGAATGTCCTTCAATGTGATTGCCTCGTGTTTCCTCCTAATTAGATTCAGGTCATAAGTCTTGGAGAGTAACACAAGTTAAATAAAGATTGTGCTCTAAAAAGTGCATCTTATTAAGAGGCATATATAAGGTGGGTTTGTCTGAACATTGGTGAGGTTAGATTGGGTACAGTGGCTCACACCTGTAATCCTAGTGCTATAGGAGGCTGAAGTGGGAGGATCATTTGAGGATAGACATTGTAGACCAGGCTGGACAACTATATTAGTTCGTTTTCACACTGCTATAAAGAAATTCCTGAGACTGGTTAACTTACAAAGGAAAGTAGTTTAATCGACTCACAGTTCCGCATGGCTGGGGAAGCCTCAGGAAACTTACAATCAAGGCAGAAGAGGAAGCAGACACATCTTACATGGTAGCAGGTGTGCATGCGCATGCGAGAGAGAGAGGGTGAGCGTGATTGTGAGTGTAAGTGTGCATAAAAAAACTACAAGTTATAAAACCATCAGATCTCATAAGAAGAATTCGTTCACTATGACAAGAACAGCATGGGAGAAACTCCCCCCATAATCCAATCACTTCCCTCCCTCAACACGAGCGGATTACAATTGTCAATGAGATTTGGGTGAGGACTCGTAATCAAACTACACTGGCAACGTAGTGAGACCACATCTCTACCAAAGAAAAAAGTTTTTAAAATTAACTAGGCATGGTTACATGTGCCTATAGTCTCAACTACTTGGGAGGCTGAGGAAGGAGGATTGCTTGAGCCCAGGAGTTCAAGGCTGCAATGAGCCACAACTGCAACACTGCACTCCAGCCTGGACAATCGAGGATGACCCTCTCTCTAAATATATATATATTATTAAGTTTGATTACTTGATGAAGGTAGTATCCACCAGGTTTCTCTGCTATGGACTTAGTATTGTTTCCATTTTTAAGTAATTAACAAGTCATGGGTAGACCATATTTTGAGACTATGCATGTATCCTGTTCATTACCAAACTTTGATTCACTAGATTGATTGATTCATTTTTATTTTTATTTTGAGACAGGATCTTACCCTGTCACCTAGGCTGGAGTGGAGTGATGTGATGATGGTTCACTGCAGCCTCAACTTCCTGGGCTCAATCTATCCTTCCCTGTCAGCCTCAAGTAGCTGGGACTACATATGGCATGTGCTACCCTGCCTGGCTAACTAAAAAAAAATTTTTTTTAGAAATGGTGTCTAACTATGTTGCCTGGGCTGATCTCAAACTCCAGGACTCAAGCATTGCTCCTGTCCTGGCCTCTCAAACGCCGTGATTACAGGTGTGAGCCACCACGCCCAGCCATATCTACTAGCTTTACCACCTACTGATAATTTTTTAACTCCAGAATTTCTTTTATATTTACTATTTGGCATTTTACTATAAGAAGTTTATTTTCTCTCCTATTTATTTACTTTATTATTTGAATTAGCATATACTCATTAATTCTTTTTTATTCAATGAGTTACAATCCTTTATAATTGCTTTTCTTGATGTGCAAATTTTCTCAGAATTGGCCAGTATGAATGCTGTCAAACTGGCTCCTGTGCCCTTTTAACATGCCTCTATTCCTTGAGTACTTCTTTACTTTATGATGCAACAAGCTGTTCAAAGCTCATTTTATGCTTTCTCTACTCTGAACATGAAATCAGCTGTTTCCTCATGGAACTGTTGTTCATTTCAATAAGGAATAGTTTAGAAACTAGGATCTGGGGACTAGATGTCTTCATTCCAACAAGCTGCATCATGGTGTCTAGGTCTTCTCATTGAACAGGTTGAAATTTATCTGTTGCTGTATTAAAAACCATGAGTTTATACTAATGCCTCCAGTTTCAATCCACCACCACTGAAAACATTCTAGTCTTCCCCCTTTCCATATTTATAACATTTTTTCCTAAAATAGGGAAACATGGTTCCCATTATTCTCAGTGTATTTACTCATTTGTTCAAGACTAAAATATGCAGAAAGTAGTTTTAGAATTGCTACTCCATTCCTCCATGATAAGGTAGCCCAATGAGTAGAATTCAATATGTGTTTACAGTTTATTTTATTTTTATTGAGGTAAAATGTACATGCCTTGAAATTGTTGAATCTTAAGTATACGACTCAATGAATTTTGGCAAATAAATATACCTATGTAACCCACACCCTTGTTAAAATTTAGAACATTCCATCACTCCAGAAAGTTCTCTTGTGTCCTTTCCAAATCAATCCTTCCCTCCTTTCCAGAGGCACACCTTATTCTGAATTTTCTCCACAGATTATTTTGCCTATTCTAGAAAATAAAATGGAATAATATACTATGTTTTTGTTTGTGTGTCTGTGAGATCCATTCATGTTATTGCGTGTGTCATTCTCCTTTATTACTAAAGATCCATCGTCCTGTTGATAAACATTTAGATTGTTTCTAATTTTGGATAATTATGAGTAAAGATGCTATAAACACTCTTGCAGAAGTCTTTTATGAAAATATATTTTCCTTTCTCTTGAATAAATACCAAGAAATTGAATTTTGGGACAAAAGTAGGTGCATGTGTAACTTAAACTGTCAAATATTTTGCCAAAGTACTTGTATTATTTTATATCCTACCAGCAATGTATGAGAGTTCCAATCACTCTATCCTTCCCACATTGGGTGTTCTTAGTCTTTCCCATCCATCTATTACTTCACATTCTAGTGGGGGAAAGAGGGTATCTCATTCTGTTTTTATTTTATTTTATTTTATTTTCTTTCTTTCTTTCTTTCTTTCTTTCTTTCTTTCTTTCTTTCTTTCTTTCTCTTTCTTTCTTTCTTTTTCTTTTCTTTCTTTCTTTCTTTCTTTCTTTCTTTCTTTCTCTCTCTCTCTCTCTCTTTCTCTCTTTCTCTCTTTCTCTCTTTCTCTCTTTCTCTTTCTCTCTTTCTCTCTTTCTCTCTTTCTCTCTTTCTCTCTTTCTCTCTTTCTCTCTTTCTTTCTTTCTTTCTTTCTTTCTTTCGTTTTTTCTTTCTGAGATGGAGTTTTGCTCTTGTCACCCAGGCTGGAGTGCAATGGCACAATCTCTGCTCACTGCAACCTCCACCTCCCGGGTTCAAGCGATTCTCCTGCCTCAGCCTCCCAGGTAGCTGGGATCATCAGTGTGTACCACCACACCTGGTTAATTTTTTGTGTTTTTAGTAGAGATGGGGTTTCACCATTTTGGCCAGGCTGGTCTCGAACTCCTGACTTCAAGTAATCTGCCTGTCTTGGCCTCCCAAAGTGCTAGGACTATAGGCATGAGCCATCGCACCTGGCCACATTCTGTTTTTAATTTATACTTCCCTGACAACTAGTAATATTAAACATTTTATGCTTATTGGTTATTCGTAGATCTTATTTTGTGAATATCTTTTAAAATTTTCTGGTTTTGATCAGGCGCGGTGGCTCACATCTGTAATTCCAGCACTTTGGGAAGCTGAGGTGGGCAGATTACCTGAGGTCAGGAGTTCGAGACCAGCCTGGCCAACATGGTGAAACCCCATCTCTACTAAAAATACAAAAATTAGCCAGGTGTGGTGGCACACGCCTGTAATCCCAGCTACTCGGGAGGCTGAGGCAGGAGAATTGCTTGAGCCT